>NW_006912913.1:578454-595187 GCF_000585565.1 Capronia epimyces CBS 606.96
TGTCTGTTGTCTGTTGTCTGTTGTCTGTTGTCTGTTGTCTGTTGTCTGTTGTCTGTTGTCTGTTGTCTGTTGTCTGTTGTCTTCTTGTCGCTCCTTCGCTGTAACAGATGGCACACAGTTCTACTTGATGTTCTAGTCTTTCACGCTCTACTTGGTCTTCTGCTCTTTCACGCTCTACTTGGTCTTCTAGTCTTTCACGCTCTACTTGGTCTTCTAGTCTAGTTGACACTCTACTTCATCTACTCATCCACTTCCACTTCACCATCCTCTCAGTCTCAACTTGACAAGAAAAGGAAATGATATGACGAAAAGGCCGGAGTGGAATGCAATAGAATGACATGAAACGGCAAACGACAAATGACAAATCTGGGCATTTACTAACTGTCGGAACTCTCCTTTAGAAACGCGTTCGTCAAGTACTTTGACAAAATCTTCAGCTAACGATCCGATCCCATCCGATCTCACCGCCCTCGAACCCTCAACAACTCCAACAGGTGATAGATGAACCGGACTGGCTGGACAGGACGGACGGGGCCGGGGACAGGGAGGGCAAGCCAGAGGAAACGGGAAACGGGAAACGGGAAACCGGCTGTCCCGGTCAGCCAGGAAGGTACATTGAGAGACAACAGGCCAGTTCAAGAAAGAAAGAGAACATGGGGGCGGGGGCACTGGTAGGTAGTAAGTCAGTAGTATAGCGAGAAAGGTCTCGACGAATGTTGTATGTGTGTATGTATATATATGCGTACGGAATACCAAGTCAGCTGAAACGACTACCCACCTTACTCTATATTGTGACTACCTACAGGAAGGTATATAGGTAAGGTATTAGGTAGGTGTAGTACAGTACCGCCCAAGCGTAGCCACAACGCAACGGTGTAACGGTCTTAAGGAATAGTCTGAGCCCAAGGTCTTACTAAGGGCTAAGACAGACACAGACACAGAGATTGATAGAGATAGAGACAGAGACAGACAAGGCTGAACATACATCCGATACTCCGTATACATCCTTTCCACAGAGTAGTATATACATACCCATGTACTAGGCTCCCACCCGCACCCAACTGACATGCTTTCATAATTAATCCCCAAAGGGAGATTCAGAAGGGATAAGGCCATCCATCCCTACCACCAAGACCACTACCACTGCCACTACCACCACCGCCATCTACATAGTTGCCCTCCACAGTGTTAGTGTAGAGTGATCTCTTTCCTTGCTCCTACTAGTCTCGCACTGGTAGGGTAGGGTACCATGCCAGCCAAGGTCTCAGACTCCTCCAAGATCTTAGACTCCTCCAAGGTCTCAGCTCCTCCAAAGTCTCAGACTCCTCCAAGGTCTCAGATTCTTCCAAGGTCTCAGGCTCCTCCAAGCCAAGGTCTCAGACCCCTTGCTTGAACTCGAGACCATAGGCAGCGCGACCATAGGCAGCGATACCATAGGCAGTGCGACCATAGGCGACGCGACGGCGTTGAGAACAGATCAGAGAATGGAGTCGAAAAGAGGAGATGTTCTGCACGAAGCCCTTTCGATAGGTCGAGTCGAGTCGAGTCGAGTCAAGCTTAACCGTAACCGTAACCCTAACATTATCCCCTTCAAAGAAGAGCAATAGTGGTCGAGCCACGCTTGAATGTATTCTGCTTGGATACTCTCCGCCCGCTCCGCTCTCCTAGTACCCCTAGCACCGCATGCGTGATATATTCGTATTGTGGTCTCTCGTGCTCAGCTGCCCAAGTGTCCTGTATCGCATAGTACACGACACTTCCTCGCTGGTGTTTAGGCACGCGTCTACCAAGCTGTTTGGCGAGAATCCGCCGGCGCCACACTCGACAGCTTGGGATGTGTCATGGCGACTTGTATATCAAAGTGGAATCCGTCATGGCGACTTGTACTTTAAAGTGGGATCCGTCATGGCGACTTGTATTTCAAAGTAGTGTGGCTGATTAGACAGCCACTATGCTCATGGCGATTGCAGATGGCCCCATAAGCAGTCGGTGTGTGGCTGATTAGACAGTCACTATGCTCGTTGCTATGCTCGCGGCAATTGCAGATGGCCCCTTAAGCAGGCGGCGTCGGCGTCGGCGTCAGTGTCAGTGTCAGTGTCAGTGTCGATGTCGATGTCAGCGGCACCTGGTCAACAGCATCGAATCGATATCAGAGTGTGCCGATGTCAATGTGATGATCGGCGGCACCTGGTAAACAGCATCGATCGATATCAGAGTTACAGAAGGCGAGGCGGAGTAAATCAACGCTGTTCTCGTCGTCGTGGAGTAATGAGGTAAGACGCCGACCACGAGGTTTGCGATACGGGATGTATACACCCCTGATTTCGCAAGGCCGGGTCGTGGAGTCAGACTTGTTTGGGGCCTAAGGCCGTCCGTCTGTCGGAAGAAATGCGCTCGAATCTGGTAATGCATTTCTCTGGTGTGTGAGTTTTTGCGAATGCGACTGATGAGGGCAGACTCAAATCTTAGACATCTTCCGTCGTGTTTGGTGGGTTTGCGTAGGCGCCGTGCTCTATCATGAACGTGAACTCGACCCCGACACAACCTACTGTGACCCGATCCAACCCACCCTAACCCGACCCTTGATGTCTCACACATCCTCATATGCAGCTTCGCTCCTTCTCCGGCCAGTGCCCAGCCACGCTCCCGGAGGAGGCTGAAGCAGGCCGTCCACCTCTTCGACAATCTGCTCTCGTCGCAGCTCGGCGGCGCGTCGCTCTTCGTCTTCGCTTTCGCTCCTCAACCGTCCATTGAACTCGGCCGCGGCGGCGTAATTGCCGGCTCCGCCTCGTCCAGCATGAAGCGAGGACTGGCTTGACGTTGACGGGCTGCCAGCCTTGGCGGAGTTGAGGCTGATGGGAAGACTCGGGCTCCTCTTTGCCTGGCCTATTTCATAGTTGGAGGCCGCATAGTTCCCGGCGCCGCCGCGGCCGATCGAGAGATATTGCGCCGAGCTCTGTCTCATGCGCACCACCTCTTGTGTATTGATGTGTTCCAGTCTAGCAGCTGCCTTGCGCCGTTCGCTCAGAGAAGTTTGCGGTGCTGCTTGCAACTCGAGGTCCAGGCGAGACGACGACCTTTGGGGCTTGAGCTCCGTTTGCCAGGTGAAATTGCCGGCGCCGCCTCGACCGGTGCGCACGTAGGGCCCGTATGGCGACGGATTGGATCCCAACGACGTTGCACTTTGAGCGGAAGAGCCGGGGTGCGAGGACTCGGATGTTGCAGCTGCAGCAGTGTCGCCATGACGATAGGGAAAGTCGGATGTCACCGGCGACACAGACGAAGCATAGGAATCAAGCAGCCACGCTGCCCACGACTGTTGAGAAGACATGACTGTAATTGAGCCTCTGAAGACTCGATGTCAATCGACTCTCTGGGATGTCGTTCGGCTGGGTTGTGTTCTGCTTCCAGCTCTTTCTCTACGGCGGTGGCTAAACCGACGACCGCATGTGCACTGGCGTTGGACGTGGGATCAGAAATCTCTCCGCGGGGAAGGGGGAGGGTATCGTGGCATAACCGGTCCACGCCAGTGCGAGAGACGATGTCAAAGAGTACAGAGTACAGAGTACGTCAAAGCGATGGCAGCATCACGCAGTAAGCAGCAAGCAGCAGAAAATGCGCTCTGGAAGAGGACGATCTTTGAGGCTGAGGATCCCGCGGATGTGTCCCAGCTCTGCGGCCTGGATCCCAGGTCCGTGGTGCCGGAAGCAGCAGAGGCAGACAGATATGCAGAGGGTCCGAGCGAGGCGCCATGCGCAAGCCACAGAAAAAAGGAAATGAAAGAAATACCAAGCTCACGCTGTGCAGCAACTATAGCAACGCCATGGGAGGTAGGTTCAACATGGTCGTTTAGAGACAAGCCACTAGCTTTCGGGGTTTTCTCCCAATCGCGACCGCTGCGAACTCCGTAGGGGTGAGGTGAGCATGTCGAGCCTGATGTGTGAGTGTGTGAGTGTGTGATGTGTGAAGTGTGATGCGCAGTCAGGGGGTCCTTGTACGGGTATGTACTCGTACGTGGCTATATTTGTTGTGTTCCGTGTTCTGCTCTGCTATTCCCCAGCGTTGTCTGGCCACATGTCTGTATCTGTATAGCACTCCGTCCTCGTGTTTCTCACTCACGCCAACAGCTGTGTCGCAGGGGTGGCCTCCAAGCCCTAGTCATTACTAATAACCAACAACCCACCACCACCCACCACCGCGTTGCCACCGCATTGTGAGAACGTTATCTACCCGCGGCTGATAGCTTAGCTCAAGTAACTGGAGCCTTAGGCCTTGGGTCTGCTCAGCAGTGCCTAAGTAGTAAGCCCTCACCCGTCCGATCTCGGACTAGAGGCGCCCAGGGCTCCGTATACCTGCAATATGCGTTGTGATCGTCTCAGAGTCTCGGTACAGGTGCGCAACTTCGGGCGACAAGATGATGAAAAGAATTGCCTTGCAGAAGGTCTGTAACCAGGCAAGATTGCGGCAAACTAAATGCTTGGAAAACTGGGGGAATCTACGCCAACCGCGGGTCGCCTACTGCCCCGCCGTTTAGCTTGATGCTGAACTGGTCGGTTCAAGGTTGGCTTGTACGGATAGTCGCACACTCTAGACTCTAGACTGTCTGGGGGAGAGGGGAAGGAGCCGCGGTCGAGCAGTTGGCAAGGTACGACTTTGTGCGCAGTTTCTCTCATCGTTGAGCACAATCAGCTAGAATTCTCCGAAATGGTAACCTATAGTGCCGGTGGTGATACTTATTCTGCAAAGTGTGTCGATCAAATCGGATATTTATGGAAGATCAGCATTGATTGTCAACGGGTGTCGGATGAGCGTTGCCAAACCCCCAGAAAACGGAAGAGGGGAAAGAAAAAAAAACCAAAGACAGTATTGTTGTTGGCCCTGGCACCAAACCTGGTCCCTGGTCCCTGACTCCCTGGTCCCTGGCTTGCTTCGTCAGATCGTCCACAATGCTGCGGTACTGAGGCCTGAGCTCTCCCACACATCATCGTGTTCGGCCACGGGGCTTCCGTGGCCTTAGGAGCCCCCTCTGTTGCGCTCTCGCCTCAGCCGATGACGAAGCCCCATGAGGCCACTGATAGTGACGGCGCTGGCCTCGAGCACAACTGAATCCTGATCCAATAGGCGGGACAACGCGACTCCGCCAGAGAGTCACCCGGAGGAGCCAACGCCCACCAAGTGAGCCGATGACGGCATCGCGGGCTGGAAAGGCGCGTGATTTCGTGGTCTCGCGCAATCAGCAGGCGACCTGGCCGGTCACAAGTGTGTGGCAGCCCCCGTACCCGCTGCACCTGTTTGCATACGGGACAGAACAGTCTGGTGGCGGTATCGATGATGGCTTAGAGGCCACCAGTTTCTCCCGGCACACGAGATATGATATGCTTGTTCAACTCCACATGGGAACTGAGGCGGGCGACGCGCCTGTTGGTGCTTCGTTGCAAGTGAACACACTACCGGGCACTGCTCCTCTTTCTCCTATCTGCCAATCAGGCAGTGTGGTCCACAGTCCTCAGTCCTCAGACACGACCTATACCAATCGACACCTTTTAGGTCGCTTCGGGTGGCGGGGTCGGTCGGCGCATGGTGATTTGCGCACCGAATAGCTAATGCCCGGCCCACTGCCTGCGCGGGCATGGCCACATATTTTTGCCTGGAGAGCCCGTGGCCCCTCCAGCTCCTCGGGCACCTGCCGGGTATGCGCATCTCTCCTTACGCCCGGACTGTACTGTACTGTACGAGGCCTGATCCCCATTGTCTCGGCTTGTGGCTGTCTCGTCCCGGCATACCTACACTGCACGGACGTGCTCTTGAATAGAATCGGCGCGGCCAGGCATTAGGCATTAGGCATTAGGCATCATTCAGGCCGTGATGGGGACAGGGGTTGTTATTAGTCGCTGTCTCAGGAGGGATTGGCAACATGCGTTTGGCGCTTCGAGCCTGTCGACTTTTAGTCAGGTACGCAACAGGCTGTCGTCTTGTCTGATGGCGTTTTGGAGGCAACGCCAGTGGTACTTGCTTAGCCCAGGGTTAGACTGGCCCATGACCATGTCCATGCTTTGGGACAGCCACCCTTACCGATAGCCCTAATAGCCCATGACCCATACTTGAGCCACCCTGTCACTTGGCCGGAAAGTTGTTATATGGCGTTATCTTGCTCCTCACTTTTTTTCGGGTCTGCAATACTTGTTTAGACCCGTTGCATCATTCATGATCCTCAGCTTTCTTCGTCGGTCCGTAGGTTGCGAGCGCGTGCGCACATTGTGGAAGGAGGAGTCAAGAACAATTTCTTCAGCCGCCCGTCCCCTGCGTGCCGTCGAAGCCGCTGCCAGTGAACCGGCCGCAAGGATACCGAGCTGAATCGAGTTGAGTCAGATATTAATTTCCTGTAACGCCTAGGTAGCAATGGTAGGCCCAGGCACGGGTGACCTCGCAGCCAGCAGAAGCAAGGAACCGCTCACCCTGGCAGCCAAGCAGAGGGAGAGAGGGCCAAAGGGTACCGTGGTAGTAGTGGCCGGGCGGCGAGTGCTGGGTAGAAATCAGAGGTTTAGCCCCGAGAGGACGGCCATCGGGCACGATCAGCAGATCCATCCACGCCCATCCCAAGCAAGGTCATAACACAACCGTAAGCTTAAGCGTTGGTCTGCTGCCAACCCGTAAACCATACTCGAACTCAGCAGCTATCTACGGCCTAACTTTACGGGTGCCAGATACGGGGACAGAGACGGTATCTATCCCCTTCTTCGCCATCTCCACAGCCACAATCCAAAGTGCGCGTGAGGATCCAACCGGCGCGAGGACACCGAAACCCACTAAATTCCACCATTCCACACTCCCACACTACCACTACCACGCCCACGCCGTGCACACAGGCCCCGACTTCCTTCCTCCTCACTCCAAACATTTGTCTCGACCGTACCGAACCTGATTCATCTTTTCCAATTGAACAGTCCATCGATCGTTCTCAGCCGCGGCCATTGTCCCTGATCGATTGCTCGTCCATTGGGCTAATCATCAGCGTGCCGGCGCGATTTGCTGTCTCGGTCGCTCGGAACTCTGCACCCCGCTGCCGCACACAACACCTGTCCCTGTGGCTGCCATCTCCTGACGGCTCTCAAGTCTCAAGACTGCCGTGGGTTTTGAACTCGAGAGTCGTCTGCAATTCCTGCACAAATCCTTCATCATGGCATCCTCAAAGGTCAGTCGAGATCGCGCCCCATTCCGGCCGCGATGCCCGTGCTGACTCTAGTTCTAAACAAAGGAACAACCAACTTCTCGTCCTATCTCGGGCAGCTTTTCCAGACACACTCCTGCCTCGTCGAGACAGCATTCCCACTCCGTCTCCTTGGCTGCCTCCAACCCTACCCATCGAGTCAACCGTCGCAAAAGCGTCAACGCCGCCGCCTCGTCCTCGACCGCCCAGGCAGCCATCGTGGCCGCATTGAGGGAACAGGGAGGCGCGTCCGTCACACCATTACAAGCTCACAGGAGAAGCATTGGTTCGAGAAAGATTACGGAGTCACACTCGATGAGTGCCAGGCCCAGCATGCACTCGTACTTCAATGGTCCCCCCAGTGCTGCCTCCGGTCAGGACAACGATGCTCTCGAGGACAATTCCAACGATGATGACCTACCCTCATCGTCCAAGAGACTGAGCACCAAAGACCGAAACAGGAGGGCAAGTGAGGGCTCGTTTCTGACCAAAGGCGACGGAAAGAAATCGGGCTCGGACCTGCGGTGCGATACTTGCGGAAAGGGATACAAACATAGCAGCTGCCTGACCAAGCATTTGTATGTCTTGGTCCTGTCAGGATGATTACTGCGTTCTTGTGCTGATGCGTAATTTAGGTGGGAGCATGACCCGGCGTGGGCCATCACCTCCAAACTACTCATTTCCAAGCATCAGCAAGTTCAACTTCTTGAAGCGGCTTCGGTTCTGTGTAACATGACTACGGAGAACATGGCAATGGGCCAATCTGATCTGGAGACGTCCGTAAATGATGCCAGTGAAGGTTCATCTGCATCTCCAGCGTTTTCCTCGTTCGAGTTGCAGGACGAGGTCAGCTCGGTTGAAACGACGCCACCTCCTATGAGCGAAGCGGCGTACCCGGTCCCGGACTCCAAACGATTTAGCATCGGCAGCAATGGCTTCTCCCGCTCCTATCGATCCATTCCATCCAGTTCGTATGCCGAGAGCATCCTGTCGCCTGGATTGCCGCCTCATAGATTTTCCGGAGTCGACTTCCGCCCCAGTACATCCGGGACCGATGACGGCACTCTTGCAGCAGCCACAGCAGGCCTCACTTTCAACAGCGGTACCCCTCGCACGAAACCCACCTTTTTAGGTGCCGACGTCCCTCCTGTACCACCACTACCCCAACAGTACCAGTCGTTCAATAGCAAGTCTTCGGACAGTACATTGACCACCGTATATAATCCTTTGTTGCAGATGCATCCTCCCACTTTGACGCAGAACCTATCTGACGAGCGCAATTCCCGCGGGAGCAACGATATCAGAGAAGTTGAGATGGACGATGAAGAGATGTTCAGCATGGAAGAATAGGCCTCGTGGGTCAAAGCGAGCTAAGCTCTTGATTTCATCGATCCGCTCCTTTCAACGACACTATTTCCTACACTCGTTTGGCAGCATTTTTGGAGGAGTTACACCATTTACTGTACTTTTTTCTTGGTGACAAGAAAATCTGAAACGAAAACCTGTGTCCTGCGACCAGTGTCTCAAGCCACGATGAGTCAGCCGATATTATGAACACCCTGGGGCGAGACACGCAGAGTTGTCAAAGTGATCGTGGGAAAGTTGATTCCTCCCCAGGAACCTACCCACAATCCGGACGTCTGCCCGTCGTATACGAGGTTCACGGGGTCAAAGCGAGCAGGGCTGCGAGATTTATACTGGACTCCACGGGGAGAAAAAGAAGAAAACACACCTGTACACGTTTCCGTGCTCCGCGGACAGAGCCTGAAAGCACCGAGGAGTTGACTCACTCACATATGAAGTCGACGAGGTTAAAGCGAGTGGGACTGTCCTGGACTTTGCGTTGAGCAGGATGCATTCTAACATTATCTTCACGATTTCGATTTTGATTGATTGAAGGGGCCATTCATGACAGGCCAGCCGGTTGGGTTCATCTTGCGGCATGGTCATGAGTAGGAAAGCACGTCCATGTCACAGTTGGGAAACCAAAGCTCTATGCCCGTTGGTTTCTTGCCAGGTTTCCCGAGCCTGATTGATAGTCCACCCCTTCGAGATTTTGGGTCGTTGATGAACCAATAATGAAGTTCTGGTGAAAAACATGCTTGGATTCCTACTTTCTTCCTCCATTCGGGGTCCTTCCTATAATACTTGACATGCCTGACACCCCCGCCATTTCGATCGACATGATTTACCTTTGTGTAGCGTTGATGGACCGTCATGCTAGGCTTGGCCGTCTCCGCGAGCTCCGCATCACTCACGTTGCGCTGATCAGGGTACGAAGATCCGAGCGTTAGTTCTCCAAACGTACCAGGGTACGAGTAAGGGACCAGCGCCCTCGGGAAGGTTGATCAGACGAAGCTCGGGTAGAGCCGATTTAGAGGCCTCCTAAATGGACCTCATCGGCAATACGAGCACTGGTAGGTAAGTTGTACATCCGATCTGCGATAGCCACTGTAAGGCTGTCTCATCCGGCCCTGTCGATGGTCTCGCCAGTGTAACCCCTCTTACTTACTACAGATACCTCGGAGGAAGTCGGTACTTATGGATCATGGCTGCCTACCAATTAATTGGCTTGAGCTTCAGGGTTGCTAGTATTGAAGTTTCTCTGAGTGACCTTTTTGTCTGATATGGACACGCACTTGACAGGCGACGATGGGTGAGGAGAGGAAGACACCTCGCTTGTCACTTGGTGCCCAATAGAGGTGATGGGAAAGCTACCAGAAACGGCTAGCGGTGTTTCTGCCTCGATAACGTATGTATCCGTACTACGTAACACATGCCTACCGAGGTACGAAGGGCTATACGGAGTACGAGAATAGACAATATCGTCGTCGTGTACGGAGTACGCGGTACCTGATATACGACACTCAGGCATCTAGGTCTTCGAGATACACCGAACCTCTCTTTTTACAGCCTCGTTCTCCCCGTTCTCCCACAATCACGGGGCATATCTCGCATCTGGAGGAACCTTGTCCAACTGGGACTCACCCGCCAGACCATCACCATCATTATCGGATACTGTGGACTCGTCAAACCATCCAGGTCATCAGCAGGGATGCCGCTCACAGCGAAAGAGGTTGTCGCCCACCCAGCCTTCCAAACTAGAGAATGGGACTTGCCCCCTACGAAGCAGGGGGAATCCGAAGTCGCCAAGGGACGGCCGGGCGGCCCGTTTAAGCTTCACTACGAAATCCATGGATCAGGAGACGTCAAGCTGGTGGTGAGTTTCTCCAACCCAAAGTTATGTTATTTTGTGCATCGAAGTCGTGGCGAAGATCAGTTTGGAGATCCCCTTGTGATATTGATATCCGGGCGCGTGCTCTCTGGTGCAAGCGGACCTTCTGAGCGTTAGGGTCCCCAGCGCCAGGTTGATGTTGTGTCTGCCCAACAAAGCAAATGCTGGACTGGACTGGACTTCAAGGGGAATTGATATCCCCTCCGGCTCTAGAGTTGAGTTCGGACCGGTCATTTTTGGTTTATTTTGTTGCGTTGCATTACGGTCGTGAGACCAACAGCACGTTGTCCAGCATAGAACACGTCCGGACGAAGAAGCAGTCCCTTGTCCATCTGTCAGCTGGGGTCTACACCATACTCTTCGAACTGCTTCTCTGATAGCTGGTCTTTCATTTAGTGGATCATGGGTCTCGGAGCCTATTTGACGGCATGGAAGCGACAGACGAAATACTTCGGCCACGAAAGAGCACAGCGGTATTCGAGTCTAGTCTTCGACAACCGCGGGATGGGGCTCAGCAACAAGCCCACGTGCCGGTACTCGACGTCAGAGATGGCCAAAGACACGGCCGAGCTTCTGCAGCAAATTGGATGGCTGCCCTGTGGAGAGTTGTCACCGTCACCGTCACCGTCACCGGCCTCCTCGGGGCCTCGACAACGCAACCTGCACATCATCGGTGTGAGCATGGGCGGGATGATCGCGCAAGAACTCGGGCTGCTGATCCCGGAGTCCGTTGCGTCGCTGAGCCTGGTGTCGACAGCGCCACGACTGGTGCGGACGATCCCGTTCATCGAGAACCTACGCCAGCGGATCAACATGTTCATCCCACGCGACATAAACGTGCAGCTGGACGAGATTTCGCACCGGCTGTTTTCCGACGCCTTCCTCCAGCTCCCGGACACCGAGCAGCCGGCCGATTCGGGCTTGAATTACCCTACCAACCGCGACCGCTTTGCCGCGGGAGAACTCGCCAAGCGCAGCGACTCCGAGGGCTTCACGAAAAAGGGCTTCGTGCTGCAGGCCATTGCCGCCGGCTGGCACCACAAGACCGCCCGGCAGTTGCGCCAGCTCGCCGACAGCGTCGGCAGGGAGCGCATCGCCGTGCTGCATGGCACGCATGATCGGATGATCACGTTCCACCACGCCGAGTTGCTGAAGGAGGAGTTGGGCGAGGGTGTCACCGTTAAAGTGTGGGATGGGGCAGGGCATGTGCTGGGCTGGGAAGAAGAGCAGAGCTTCAATCGCTTCCTGGAAGACTTCTTTGAGCGGTGCGAAAAGACCCAAGGCTAGATTACATGTCATGTGCCTGAAACATGTTACAAGTATCTGAAAGAGCTGTGGAATGTGCATTTCTTGCAGGAGCTATTGGCGCCCTGCTTGCAAGCAAGGCTGAAGGATCTCTGCTGATATAATCTTGAATATAACACAATGTCACATCTTGGACATTCGTTGTCTGCCACGAATTTGAACTGCATTGATTCGTCTTCATATAGGTGGAAGCCCCAAATCGCAGTGTTCGGCGGCCGTTCTGCCTCTCTGCTGAATGTACAAGTGTCCACCGTCTTCGAGTGGAGATGCGTTTTGTACAAGTTCCAAGTGCCTTTCGCCATCAAAGTGAGTCGCTTGACGAACACCTCCCCAGTATATGAGCGGATGTTTCCCGCCTTCTAGAAAACGTACAACCCGGACCCTTCAACGCCAGCGCTATGTTATACCGTGAAGATGCAACAGCAGCCAATGACCGCAGGGGATGGGGCTCCTCGTAAGCCTCGTCTCCTCAACCGTAACTGCCGATTTTATTTTTCCAACATGATCATCCATCTCAACCGCCCCGTTCCAGTAACTCCTTTGCTTCATTGACTTTACTCGCCAGGTACGGGCTACCGCCTCGGTCGGGATGGTTTGCGAGCATCAGGGCCCTGTGATGCTTTCGGATCTTTTCTTTGGAGAGCGTCCGTTCGCTCAGGTCGAGAATCAAAGTCGCTTCTCGCTTGTTCATTTTCGATTCGAAGCCGCCTTTGTAAAATGGCCGGCCGAGGGCATTGAGACCGTTGGGATTGCGCCACCGACGGAAGGCGACGAGACCGGCGCGACCCTAGAAAAGAACAGGTTAGTCATGTCAGAACAGAGCCATCGTGAGGCTTTGAAAAACAAAAACAATCCCAATCGCGCACGTACGAAGAAAGCTGCGGCAGCGATGCCGACGCCAACAGCGACTGTGGATGCCATGGAACGAGATGTAATCTGAATCTGAGAGAACCGCGGAGAGGGGTTTGTGCGCTCAACTCAGAGGTTCGTACCCTCTTGGGGCGGCAAGTGTGTGAGATTCAGGGGAGTTGGTCGTAGGTGAGTGGCTGTTGTTCAACTGTGAAAGATTCGCCTTTCAGCTTTCAGCCAGAACTTGGAGTCGGCTCTCTTGCCGGATCGGGAGGTTCCGGCTCTAGAAAATCTTGGCCCGGCATAATGAGAGCCTTAGGGTTAGGGTTGGTATTAGGGTTAGGGTTAGGGTTATTGACTCAACTAGTGCTGACGTAGTCGACATTACACAGCCTCAAGTTGACGTCCTAGTAGGCATCATTCCGTCTTATACGCATACTTCGCCACAATTCCTCCTTCGTTGCCCGGGTTCATATACAGCATGATCGACGGTCAGGCTCCTAATATCATCGCAAACAAAGTCCTGCCAACATGAACTCGAAACAAAGTGACGACGTTTCGGGACAGAAAGACGGCTACGGCTACGGCTACAGCGCAGACATGAACGACAAGACGGTCGCTTCTGAGAATCCCTCGGATCGATACGTCTGCCCTCGCTGCCGTCAAGAAATGTCCTCGACTACAAAGGATGAACACCATGATTGGCACTTTGCAAAGGACTTGCAAGAAGGAGATGGTCCATCGCCTTCAGAGCACCATGATCCCACCGCTCATCAGGGAGATGGTCCATCGCCTTCAGAGCACCATGCTCCCACCGCTTATCAGGAACAAAAGCAAGCTGGGCCTGGCGACACTCAACCCCCGCTGTACGCACCGCCATCATATCCGCCGCCTCAGAGTAGTGCGGGCAGTACGAGCAGGGTAACGGCCACTCACCGCCATACAAACCAAGTCATCGAAGCGGCACATCTTCGTGCCAGAGATGAGGTACGTTGTCCTTCCACCCTACTCACACCACCAGGCAGTGTACCTCCTGCTCAGGAGGCTCCACCCCTTTTAGCATACCACCTTGGCTGCTTCCACCCTTTTTGCATACCACCTTGGCTGCTTCCACCCCCTTTTGTATACCACCTTGGCTGACTTCAGGGCCAGCAACAAATGCAAAATGCTCTACAAACCCTTCAGATGCAGTACGGTATCTATAATAGCGAGATCGAGCCGGAGCATGAGGCGGATTACTATTGTGGCTGTCCCATCCACCATTACCAGAGAATGAAGTGGAACCGATCCGGAGTGCAGGACATCTGGTCAAAAGCCGTCATGTATCCTGGTAGGCTTATCACTTCCTGACCCTTTTGAAGCGACCTGACATGAGACCTTTATGTGGATAGGAGAAAAGGCTTACAACGACAATTACCGATCCTCCGGATTGTTCAGTAGTAACCCCTATAGGCTGCGTGTGGTGTCGCCGTACGGCTACTACCAATCTGCCTGGGGAGTGCAGCGACCTAGCCCAAAATATCATGCCCAGTCAATTCATCAAACCATTGCCCTCAACAACAGCCTGAATGTCGAGGCACAAGCCAAGATCGATGCCAGAGAGCCAAGAATCAATATCTGGGATGATGGCGCTCTAGACGCCAGAATGTCGCAATTGAGCGTCGCCGCCGCCAACGACACAAAGAAATCGGTCAATAGGCCCGACGAAAAGTCAGCCGAGCCTCCATCCAGTCTTGCCCTACCCTCTGCTACTGGCGGCGAAGTGACGCGCGGCAAACCATCCAAACTTTCGAGCTTTCGAAAATCCATTGGACTCAAATCTTCCGAAGAGAAAGCCGTGGCAAAAACAGGGAAAACAATTGACCAAGGCCGTAATTTACGGAATGCCATTTTGGCCGAAGAGAATGGAAGGTGGCCCGATGACGAATGGCGAGCCATTGTTGCAGTCTACCAGGAGAAGGTAGGCATGACCTCGAAGATCGCGGACCTTCGAGCTCGGCATCCTATTCAATACTTGCACTTGCTCCGAGCCGGCTATTTCGAGCCTATCCCCGTGGCCTGGGCCAACCAAGCCTCCAATCCCCTCAAATTTAGCATTGAAGCCGCTGGAGGATGGAGGGGAATCACTCCTACATGGAGAGGATACGAGGATACTGCGGAAGAGCGATTGTATTGGGTCTTGAATCACAGAGAAGGGAGCATTGGAATGAGAATGAAGCCTGATTTCATCTCTGAAATGAATATGGCCCGAGCCAGAATGGCCACAGCAGTCGAACCACCCCCTCAGTATTATTCCGCCAACGATACCTGCCATCTTCAACACACATCAGCCGGATATTCCAAACAAGTCATGCCAACTCCTTTTGTAGCCTACGATCGGCCAGAAGTGCCAACCGACGACACCATGATTCTGTTGGATGTGTCCGGGTCGATGGACTTTGACCCACTCCGTCCAAACTACAACCAGTACCTTATCACAGGTTATTCTCCATCTACACAGCCTAAAAACAAAGGTCAGTCTCCTGTAGGAAGCCTGTGGCTTTTTTTTTCCTCTCGAAGCTGATCATGTATAGATGTTGCCAAAGCCATCATCAGACGATTCACAGATGCCATGGCCAACCATGACCACCAGTTCCGCGGCTATGATCTCACCACCTTCTCCAGCCAAGCCAGCTACATTGGCACCATCAACCACCAGAACCTCGACGCAATGTGGCGGAATGTGCGAATCGGCGGCGGAACGCGGGTCATGACCGGCTGGCAGAAAGTCAAGGAATTGCATTTCCAAAAACATTCCGAGTCCGCGGTCCATCATCCTGTGTACGGATGGCAAGCCGGGCCAGAAACACCCATGTTGCGACTGCTTCTGCTGCTCGATGGCGAGGCCACCGATATGGATGAGTTTGAACTGGATCTCTTGGGTCTTTCGTGGGCTCATGTTACCATCTTCCTCATCGGTGTTGATGGATGCCCGCATCATCATCGACATGCGAATGAGCTGCAACGCATCAGTGACGTGAATCACCACGTCTCGTTCGTCGACGCTCAAGGTAACATGCCCGAGCGGTTCGTCACCCACGAGCTGCTGAAGAGACATTTGGGTTATGAGGTTTCCATGTCGGATTTTGAGCAGATGGAGCAGTTGCCTCGGTATGAAGATGTCACTTGAATGGGGATCCCGGCATTCTTTATGGAAGCGATGATGAATGATTTTCTTACGGAAGCGATGATGAATTACTATTTATATTCTTATGGAGCGATGATGAATTACTATGTATTCTTCCGTGGAAGCGATGATGAGATTTTCTCAAGAAAGTGATGATGAATGATTTTCTCCTGGAAGCTATGTTGTCTTGTATCCTGTATCTGTATGTGCTACGAACGAACTATCAATACTCGAGTCCTAATTTTGTATTTCATCTCCACGTTTCAATAGGCATGGTAACATGCGACGGCATCCTTTGCGCCGAGGAGTGGTCATGACACCCACCCATACACACACCACTTTCATGGGTGAAGTACTAAAGGGGAGGATACCACTTTCATGGATGAAGTACTGAGGGGAGGGGGAGGATACCACTTTCATGGATGAAGTACTGAGGGGGAGGGGGAGGATACCACTTTAACGGGTGAAGTACTAAGGGGGAGGGGGTCATATACCACTTTCATGGGCGAAGTACTAGGGTGAGGGGGTTTGATAACCCCCTAAGCCTCTCGTACGAGTACTGCTGCGCCAGAGGCAGAGGCTGGAAGATGAAGCAACCCCCCAGGCTGCTCAGCGCATGTCAGCACGCAATGTCGAGAAAGCAACCCCTACTCAGCTCATGTCAGTCCGCAATGCCCGGACCCTGTCAGGGAAGATTGCGAGCCAGCTTACTCGGTAGATCAAGGAAAAATCGAACTGACAACTCACACACATAAGGTACCCAAAAGTAAGTACCATGTACGTATGGACAGTGTCCACAGGCGCGTACACGCGATCAATGATCAGGACCGCACATAGTTACTATACCCGTACAATACGTTCAGGTAGGTAGGTAGATAGATAGATAGGTAGGTAGATAGATAGGTAGGTAGATAGATAGGTAGGTAGATAGATAGGTAGGTAGATAGATAGGTAGGTAGATAGATAGGTAG
>NW_006912913.1:595282-602991 GCF_000585565.1 Capronia epimyces CBS 606.96
TAGATAGATAGGTAGGTAGATAGATAGGTAGGTAGATAGATAGGTAGGTAGATAGATAGGTAGGTAGATAGATAGGTAGGTAGATAGATAGGTAGGTAGGTATATAGGGAGGTAGGTAGGTAGGTAGGTAGGTAGGTTGGTAGGTATATTTTTATCTCCCAATTGCCCTCTTCCTAGAATCGGGCCAATCGACGATATTTGCGAGTGGGCTGCGTGACAAGGCTGACCAATCATTGGTAATTGCGAGGCTTAGGCTAGCCTTGGGATTTGACCATTTGACCATTTGACCACTGGCTGGCAGCTCCGGCCGGACACAGAAACACACAGGCACAGAGGAAACATTCCGGGCTCCGGTTTCGCTCCTGCCGTGGGCTCGAGCGCTGGCGCGAATGGAACGAATGGAAGATGCCATGTTCGACTTGAGGTTTTGGATCGACGAGACGAGCAACTTCAGTTTCTGACATCCGTGAGAGTGCCTGCCGCCTTCCGCGGAGCGTACGGGCTTCGGACCACGGCGCTGAGAAACCCTTCCAAAGGTGTTCTTTTGGCTGGAGACGGGCAAGAAAGCATTCACAGTGTGATTTCGCGAACACCGCCCAGGACATCAACCTGGTGCAAAAGGCCATTCTCGACCAAGAGCCGTGGGAGAAGAGACCTTGTTGGTGCCTCTGCCTTGGAAGCTTGTCCAAACCCCGGAGCCCGGCAAGTTCACAGTTGGTGTCATATGGGACGATGGGTGAGTTGCCTCCGTCCACGTTTGTCCTGGCCCTGGGGAGTGATGGCCGAGACTGCTTGCCATTTGATCCTAGTACTTCCCATATTCCCCTGCAATGGCCTGTGCTCCGAGATTGAGAACTGACGAATCATCTGCGCAGAATGGGTCACCCGCATCCGCCTGTGACTCGCGGCCTCAAGCATGCGGTTTCCAACCTGAAGGAGGCGGGCGTCAAAGTGGTGGATCTTGAGCCGTACGAACACAAAAGAGGGATGGAAATCCTCAAGGCGCTCTACTTCCCAGACGCGGCGCAATGTCAGAAAGATCTCCTTACAAAGGGCGGCGAGCCGGTAGCACCATTGACCCAATGGGCCTTCAGCATAGCAAGACCGGAGCCGATCAGCGTCACCGACAATCGGGAGCTGAACGACCAACAAGAAGAATACAGAGAGCAGGGTAGGTCTGCCTTCCTTCACACGGCCGATCCTGTGGCTGACTTGATCAACTCACAGTTATCATCGCGTCATGAAAGACCGCTGTGTCGATTTCATCCTTTGCCCGGCATATATTGGGGTGGCAGCCGAGCTCGCCACAGCACAATACTGGCCGTACACGGCCATCTGGAACATTCTCGACCAGCCCGCCGTTGCCTTTCCCACCGGGTTGAAGGTGGATGCCAAGCTCGACGTGGTCGAGGCCGACTACAAGCCACGGTCGGCAGAGGATGAGCGCGAATACAAGAAATGTTAGTCTTGACTCTTCTCCCCCAGGCCTTAGCCCCCTCCCTACCGTTCACGGGCCTAGACTCCTAAGCCTACCTGTGGAAGGGCTTAGGCTGTAGAGTACTCCGTATTCTCGATGTCGGTGAAATAGCGGCCTAAACCTGCTGCGGCGAGCCGCCCCCGATCGGGCAGACCAGCCGCGCCAATCCCTAGCCGCTTTGACGGAGCCTATATCTTGGACCTGCGCCCGCCTTGCCGGGCTGGTCGAAGGCCTTTCCTCTCGTTATTCTGGTGCCATTACATTACACGACGCGGTATCATTGAGACCGTTCTCCCTTTCTCCCACATCTCCTTCCCCTAGGGCCCCGCTCGGCCGCCCAATAGCAAAAATCTCGCAAGCACGCTGTCACGCCGATCTGGGTGGCCTACTTCGCGGTGCTCGGGCGAGCTTTTCTGGCGATACGGTGATGGTCGCGCTGCTTGGAGTTCGATTCATCGTGGTCATTGGGTGCGGGTGCAGCCGGCACTAAGGACACGTGTCCCCTCCGGGGTGCGCGCTTACCCACTAAGGCCTACGAGTATTTCCTCGAGGCGATGAAGCGTTTTATGATCAAAAGTTTAGAAAGTCTCTCTATCTCGTCCCGATCCTAGTTCAGAGGCTTTGTTGCATCTACAGTGATGTGCGAAAGTGGTGTCCTAAAACCCATAAAAATTCGTTGAAAGGCGATCGCGTCTGCTCCACTTTGGGGCTGCGCTTAGCTTAAAATGGCAATTTCAAGCTTCACTGTTCGACTAATGAACTTGCCACGCTAACGGGTCCGCACCGATCTTACTTTACATACATTATTCCCTCCGGGTTATTTGAAGCTTATTATTTAGCCATGTTATTTACCACGGAGGTTCTGGTCGGAGTCCTTAGGCAGCCCTGCAGCTCGCCAAGCAATTACCCCCCGGTGAAATTAAGCCCTTCTTCTATCGCGGCTCACACCCCTACAGTCGTAAAATCTGCTATAGCGCTTCCTGCAAGCTGCAACAACAGATAGTATCACACAGCTCCGAGCAAGGACAACGCTTGAGGATACGACTTTCGGCAGGAGAAAGCTTCACACCGACCGAAAATGTTGTTAAAGTTGTTCTTAAATACGTATAACATTTAATTATTGTCTCTTTTTCCGCGCCGTCTATAACGCCTCGTCAGGACATAATTCAGGATCAGATTATTTAATGGTAGGCTTGAACGAGGTCGAAGAGGCGGCTTTGTGGCAATTTTGACAGTGGTTAACCTCCCACGTGTCACGAATCGTTCCTCCAAAGAGTCACGTGTTCGATCAGGGGTACTGATGAGCGGAAGAAGGGGCTTCGATACGTATGCTAGAGCAAGGGTGTCTATGTTCAGAACGAAAACTATTGATGAAATGTATCACCTAGTTTGTGAACGAAGTTGACTACGAAGGGGCTACGGAAGGTGGGCGAAGCCCACAACTATATAGGCATAAGAGACTCATATCTTCCTTGTGCTCTATTCGTCCTGCGTGCTCCGTCAGAGCACCAGAGCAAACAGAGCACCATCATAGGTCACGTGACCTATAGCCCTATGGGTTAGTGCCGCGTCTGTTATCCAATCGGCAAATCTGCCTCTTCGCATGTTGTCTGGGTGCGGGCGACCTCCTGTCGACCCGGATCCTGACACCACGGCGAGAATGTGAGACGCTCTTAAAGTTTTCAGCTTTCTGCTGATCGTGATAGGAAAGTCGAGATCCTACTCCGTTTATATCCACTACCCCTGTCACGGTGGCATAGAGCAACGAGCAAACGTGTCATGCAATTTATGATATGAATACTAAGACGAGAGAGAGTAAGAAGGAGAGTTGCGAGAAGCGCAACGAGCATAAGGCTCTCTCTCGAGGTCACATGTACAACAAGGCTATGCCAAGCCTGTTGCCAAGCTTCCATGGTCACGTGGCCTACCAGGTCACATGGTGTCATATGCCTTATGTGGTGGCCCAACCGTGACAACCCCCGGCCCCTTACGCGCTTTCAACAAAGCTGCACATAATAAATACCAAGGCCGCGGGGACATCGAAATAGTCTTGATTGATGGATAGGGTCTTAATAAGGCCAACGTTGTCCGTTATAACGAACGAGGTAAGGCCTTAGGTATAGAGCAGAACTACCTCTTCGAGACTGAGTACCTTAAATGGAAGTGCATTCCGTGCACCGCGATCATTAAGAGGTAGTCTTAGGATATAATACGTTCGATATTTGATGGGAATCTCGAAGGTTTGAAGAATCAACTGAGAACTGCCAGGATTTTTAATATCTTAACCTACGAAGACTGGTCCATCGAGCGCAATGGAATAGAAGAACGGGCATGCGCGGAATGTAGAGCGCCGAGCTTAAGAAGCAGTCTTTATTGTCTACCCTGAAACGTAATGGCCTAGAGATCCCTACGCTGTCACGTCGTCACCCACCTCGCGGCCCTTTTGAAACTAACTCTATTAAGACGTAAGTGATACTGCAACTATAATTCTGTCACAGGAAAAGGCTAATAAGAAGACCTCGTGGAGGCGATGTCTCTCGCCCGCTCGGTTTTCTTGTTAGTATGTGTATTACCACCATCTTTGAAAGCCCATACCTTCTTTAGAACTCTTCAAGATTAAAATAGGGGTATACAGAGGCGCAATATAAGGATAGGGTATATGGCGTATTTAATGTCGACAGAACGCAGGTGTCGCTGCTAAGGGTCTCTATCTGTAAAGGTCTTGATAGCTATAATGTCTTCTTGAAGAAGTCTCTCATATCAACACTCTTATCGAAAACTCCCACAGCTGCAGCAGAATTGTTGTGAGTCGTTACGTCTTTGATCCGCTGGTGGACTTTTCCGACGACACTCTCCGGCAATCCTACTAAAGCCCTTGAATCATCAGAAGTCCTGATGTTACCAATATCCTGGCCCGTCCGTTCGGATCGCACCTGGTAGAATACCACTGCAGAGGAAACTTGGTCAGCCTCTAGTAAGCGCGACTGCTTTTCAACCTCCTGAAGAGCGAGAGTCCGCTGTGCGCCACCATCTTCTTCGTCGGCTGGCTCCCTTTGGAGCTCCTGCCTACGCCTTTGTGCTTCATCTTGCTGATTCTTGGTGAGATTTATATGCTCCTGAATTTTGTCCTCGAGAGCCTGTAGTTTCGTCCTTAGTTTCTCGCTATCAGTCTGCAGCTTATATTCAGAGCGGAGTTGAACGATTCTTTCTCGAGCGTTAGTACACATCCGCGAGCGTGGTATATAAAGGGTCGCCTACAGCTGGGTACTTGCAATGGCGAATTGGACCGTAGCCTGGCAAGACTGAACTTGCATTCGAAATGTCCGAATTTTCTCTTTATTCCATATTCCGACTGAAAAGCGATCTCTGAGTGAAAATTTCTGGTCGCTGGAATGTTTCGTCCATTGCTTCAGGTTGTCCATAAAGTCAGCGCATGCCTGACCGCACTTGTTCACAGCCTCGCCGACACCAGTGTTCTCCAGATCGGCTTTGGCTGCGGCGTAAGTCTTCCGGTCTGAAATGGTGAGTTCTTCTAGAGCGGCCAACGGACGCTGTACGTCCTCTAGGTTTGAAACAATGTCTTGAACCACCTCTTTAGCTTCGGCGACATTGTCGATAAATTCACGGAGTCGGACGATGCTATCGATGGCAAATTGCGTGATGCCAATAGTGCTTGCAGTAAGACTGAGGGGATCCATGAGTTCCGGGTTTCGGCCTTGCGGGATTGGTGAATGATAGCCACACGAAACTAGAACAATGGTAACAGCAGAAGAGAGATGTTCTTCTAGTAGATGGCCGTCATCGAAGGGAGTTCTAAACGAAGCAGAGAAAAGCGGCGGTCGTAGCTGTATTCAAGGTGGGGGTTTGCTCTCCAGCTGAATACGCTGCGGGGCTGCAACGAATCATCGTGCACATCTCAAGGCTGCCACTCACCAAGGAATTTTCTTGTTGATTTGAACAGCGATAAAGAATAACCGTTTACTGCTGAACTATTCAGGCCTTCTTAACGCACCGCAACGTGGGGAGATTGTCACAGAACTAGCGCTGATCCTTACTCCACTGGCAATTGCTGGTGCTATTGTCGCTCCGGGCCCTATGGCGGGCAGCAATCAAGACATCAGCGGGGTGTCTATCACCGACCATTCACGGGCCGCAGTGGGTACCTTCCACGGACCGGTGTACCTGGGAAACGATAAAAGCGAGTGTATCTTGAGTTTTGCTCGCTATGAGAAGAAGCTAATCTGTCATCTAGACCTCAACAATATACTCAATTCCCTCCCTATCGCTGCAGACGCGCCGTGCAACGCATATAATCGACAACACGACCCGGTCTGCCTTCCCAATACCCGCAAGGAACTCCGCCGAGAGATATACGACTGGGCTGATGGGAAAACCTCACGCAGTATCTACTGGCTGCATGGTATGGCCGGCACTGGCAAGTCTACCATCGCGCGAACTGTTGCCGCCAGATGCTCTAAGAAGGAGGCCCTTGGAGCAAGCTTTTTCTTTTCAAGAGGCAGCGGGGATGCTGGTTATGCTGGCAAGTTCGTCACAAGCATTGCAGTGCAGCTTGCGAACAATGTGCAGCCTTTGAAGCAGGCCATATGCGACGCCATTTCTGCGCATAGCGACATCGCTAACCGGGCTCTGGCCGAACAATGGCGCTATCTGGTTCAAGGTCCCCTATCAAAGTTGGGAGACAGTAGCAGCCGATCTCAGTATATTCTAGTGATTGACGCGCTCGATGAGTGCGAGGGTGAGGACAACATCCGGATCATTCTGCAACTCTTAGCGGGAGTTCGGGTATCGGAGAGGGTTCAGCTTCGAGTGTTCTTGACCAGCAGACCCGAGGTTCCAATCAGGAACAGCTTTGACCAAATGCCCGATGTCGAGCGCCAGGAGTTTATTCTACACAGTATATCGCAGTCGGTTGTTAACCACGACATCCGTATTTTCCTGCAACACAACCTCAACCTTATCACCCAGGAACGCTCCCTCCCCACTGACTGGCTAAAAGAGAAGGACATCGAGAGCCTTGTCCAGAATGCAAGTGGTCTATTTATCTGGGCAGCAACTGCATACCGCTTCATCCGCGAAGGGAAGAGCTTTGCAGCAAAGAGACTTTCTCGGATCTTAGAGCATGGCAGCTCTATGGTCAACGGGCCAGAGAAGCATTTGAACGAAATGTATAAGGCTATTCTTCGCCACTACATTTCAGAGTATGAGGATGAAGAGGGAGAAGAGCAACAATCCATACTGAAAAGCTTGCTTGGAAATATTGTGACTCTGCTCTCTCCGCTTTCTACCCAGTCCTTAAGTGAGCTACTTGGCGCCCGTCAAGATGAAATCGATCAGACACTGCATGATCTCCACGCGATTCTCGACATTCCAAAGGATTCAAGCCGCCCACTCCGTCTACATCACCCTTCATTCCGGGATTTCCTTTACGAGAAAGTGAGATGCGAAGAGTTCTGGGTGGACGAGAAGCAAGCACATCATACCCTGGCCACAAAATGCATTCAGCTCATGTCCAAATGTTTCGAGCAGGAAAATAGAATCGTTCGGCCACAGGCACTTGTTGCGATATGTGATACGAACCGGCCAGGTACACTTGTGACGGAAGTTGACAGCAAGCAAGTGGAGCTGTATCTCCCTCCTGAAATGCAGTACGCATGTCGCTACTGGATTCAGCACCTTCAGAAGAGCAGTATTCAGCTCTACGACAATGACCAAGTGCATTGCTTCTTACAGGACCATCTTCTTCACTGGCTTGAGGCTCTTGGATGGATGAGGAAGTTGGCGGAAGGAATTCATGCCATTCTTATGTTAGATCCCATGACCACGGTAAGCGAAACTGTAAGAAAGCGCGCGTATAAAGCTAATATAGAAGACTTAGTCACAGCAGTGTCCCCGAATGTCCGAGTTTGTCCATGATGCTAAACGATTCACCCTATACAGCCGGTCAGCGATCGAGCAAGCTCCCATACAGACATATTGCAGTGCACTTGCATTTGCACCGATGAAGAGTATAGTGAGGCAGCAGTTCAGCGGTTGTGCGCATCGATGGATACAAAGATTACCGAAAGTTGAAAATAACTGGGATGCGTCACTGCAGACGCTCGAGGGCCACTCAGATTCGGTCTACGCCGTGGCCTTCTCGCCAGACGGGAAGCTACTGGCGTCGGCCTCTGATGACAGGACGGTTAGGCTGTGGGACGCCGGCTCGGGAGAG
>NW_006912913.1:603226-789749 GCF_000585565.1 Capronia epimyces CBS 606.96
TGACAGCACGGTCAGGCTGTGGGACGCCGGCTCGGGAGAGGCAAAGCAGACGCTCGAGGGCCACTCAGATCCGGTCTACGCCGTGGCCTTCTCGCCAGACGGGAAGCTACTGGCGTCGGCCTCTGGTGACAGCACGGTCAGGCTGTGGGACGCCGGCTCGGGAGAGGCAAAGCAGACACTCGAGGGCCACTCAGGTCGGGTCTATACCGTGGCCTTCTCGCCAGACGGGAAGCTGCTAGCGTCGGCCTCTGATGACAGCACGGTCAGGCTGTGGGACGCCGGCTCGGGAGAGGTAAAGCAGACGCTCGAGGTTGACACTGTCATCCACACCCTTTCGTTCTCCGACGATGGTACATTCTTCCACACTAACAGGGGATCATTATATATCGCATATCCTACCCCAGGCAAAGATGCTCCTCGACTAAGCCTCCCACTTTCTATATCTGTTGGAGAGCAATGGGTAAGTCGGGGTAAGGACAATATTCTTTGGCTTCCTTTCGAGCGTCGGACCAGCGTTATCGCTATTTATAAGAATATTGTGGCATTTGGGTATATCTCTGGTGGAGTTTTGGTTATGGAATTCGCCTCCTGAACCGCCACCCCGCCCACCTCCTCTGAGCGAGCGTGCTTTTATTCTCTTGAGCAGCGTAGGAGTGGCAAATAGCTTATTAATTTGATTTGGTTGTAAATCTATAGCTTTGAAATTAATAACGCTAATGAAGAATCTTAGTTTACAATGCACGTGGCTTCTAAAGTACGCAGGTCTTCTAATTGTTTTTGTATCTGGCCTAGGTCTTTGCCGCAGAGAGAGCTTGCGCAAAACCTCAAGGGGTCCAGCCAAACCGGGATCACTGGAGAAGGAGCCGACCTCGGAAACCTTTACCAAGGCCATTTTAAATGATAATTCTGTCGTATGCTTTATCTTCTCATATACTGTAATTAAAGCTGAATGGCAGTGTCACGCTTAACTATTTATAGTAAGGCGTGCAATATCCAACCGACTCTGACTTAATCTAAAACCCATCTTTTACTAGGCTAAATAGGACACCAATTTTGCACGTAAGTTGTAACCGTGGGGGAGAAAATAATAAAGGTCCAGCAGGATGCGTTTAACCGTTTTAAGCAGGCGTGTTAAGGGTGGTAGGGAGTGATTAGAATATAATGGGTGCAAGGGACCTTTAAGTAAACAGTGTGAGTGCGCAGGCACCGTAGGAGCGCGATATTTAGCGCGTATACTAAGACTTTATCACGTAACTAAGCGTTTTCCCCTATCGCTTTGTTTAGTACCTATATTACCGGTAGAGCTCGTTAAGAAAGCCGCGAATGTTATTAGACGATAAGAATGATTATATTAGGTGACTTGACGGCTCTTGGTGTTTAGATAACTGTTAATCCTTTCGAGATCTTCCTTTAGTTAACGCGGGCCCGTGTTCTTAATGCCGAGCACTATGTCACGAATCAGGTTGACTTTAGGGTCAACCCCCCGCCAGCAGAGGACACGACAAGGAACTACCCAACAAGGAAGGTATAACGACCATATGGAACGGAAGCACGTGACATGATCAGTGTGATCAGTGTGCTCAGTACAGAGCACACGGAGCACAACAGAGCAGAACAGGAAGTCAGGACTATATAGCCACGCTCCTTTCCCAGATATCAGTTAGGACCTTCATGGTCAACTTCGCTCTACCTCTGAGCATTAGGCTCATGGGAGCCTGAACCAGGACTCCACAGGGAGTGCCTGGTAGAATACACTCATTCCGCATTGATGTTTCCCTCTTTTCAAGACCCCTACGATGTTGAGGCGCTCAACACGGGACACGCCCCGGCGTGTCGGCTCAGATCGTAACACACTACGCTTTTAGGTTAGGGGTTGCCGTAATTACTTTATGCTCCTCTTCTACAACTTGTGGTGGGAAATTTGAAAAGCTGTGGCGAGTAGCGACTATTATACGAGAGGTATAATATACGAAGGCTCGAAGGCACTATTAATACCGCCGAAGTCGAAGTCGAAGTCGAGTGTATAAGACCGTTAATATAATATAGAGTCTTGTTACTAGACTTAACCTACTCGTAATCCTATTAAAAGTATAATTATCACGGAGCACAGCGACGAGTAAACGTGTATGCCAAATATGATATGAATTTTAAGATAGAGAGTTTTATGAAGAGTTGCGAGGAGTGCAACGAGCATGAGGCTCTCTCGCAGTCACGTGTGCAGCAAGGCTAGGCCAAGTCTCTGCCAAGCCTCTATGGTCACGTGGTGCCACGTGACCCACAGTTGCACTCTTGTCACTTGCTAACTGTGGTATGCAACCGTGACAATAATAAGCGAAGATTTATATTTGTTGATCGTCCTTTACGGTGAAATAACGATTAAAAGCCCTAAGACTAATATATAGAAATAAATAATAAGGTCAGAAGTAACAAGAAATTAAAGTAGTAAAGGCTGGCGCGCCGCCGTAAGAGTCTTTTTACTAAGGGATTCGAACTTAGCTACCTAGATAATATTAATATATATATTCTCGTGAAGGCTTATAGCCGTATATATACCTTTAATTCTAATCCCGAGAGTGAATAGATTCGGTCGGAAGAATAATTAGTTAGTTTTATTCCTCTTTATACGTAATTCGCGAGCTAACCTATACGGCGTGGTATCTAGGGTAAAATATATCCTCCGCCGGTTAGAAAGTGTCCTAGTAATTTTATATACCGCTTTAGTAATTAGCTAGGAGAAAGGTCTACTAAAGATTCTAATCTAGATTATTAATCTCGTGTTTAATAAGAAGCTTCTTGTAATGAATCTAGGTTTGCAAAGTCGTGGATTAGTCTTGTATCAGGTGGTTTTTTGCGTTAGTATTCGAGCCGTAAACTAGAGCGTAACTATAAGGGTATAGGACTTAGTGACTATTTACTGATTCTGTATATTAATGTGAACCTTATCGCTTTCCCCTGGTCTAATAGCGGCTAAGTATATATATATCTTATGGTATCTAAAGTTTAAATCTTTACCTATATTTAAGTATACTCGCCTAGATTTCTCGTTATCTCCCTCTAATACCTTAGGGGCTATAGATAATATTATAAATATTTAACGCGTGAATTTTAAAATAACTCGCGTTAAGATATTCCACTCGGGTCACCTGGTAGTAAGGGTGAGGGTAGACGAATACACTAGGTGCAAGATAATTAAGGTGTTGGTTTTAGGACGTATCTTGTTAGCGAGAATGTGTTTTTAAAGCAATACGTCCGTATTTCTGAAGCGAGGCTGTTATCGCCGGGATAAAAGAGGCACTGAGTCCCGAGGCAGATGATAGGGAAAATATCCGGGCAGGTGTCGATAAAGTAATTATTAGGGTTTGGATCTTAGGCCAGTAAACCACTCCCCAAGTACAGAACACACATTTTGAAATCTACCATCAGAACATACAGCTACCATCTTCGCTCCAATTTAGGATTACTCATTAACCTATTCTGCACATTTCAATACCCATTACGAGCAAGTTAACTCACCGCGGCAGTGCAGGATGGCGAGTAAAGGGAAATTCCCCGCGTTGAGCAGTAGTGAGCACCCAAACACATTGTACGAGCACCTACACCAATTTCACCAGGATTTGAATGCCCAGTTGAAGGCCTGCATGCAACTCAACCGCAAGCTACCAGCCGAGATATACATTCGTCTCCTCGACAGTTTCGAGGAACTCAAGAACAAGTTCTGCACCACATATAACAACAAAGAGATCACTGAACGCCTCAAAGTGATTCAACAAGAGAGTCGGGAGCTGGGCGAACGTCAAAGAGCCCTCCTCAGTATAGCACAACAACAATCTAGCCCCTCGAAAACAGCTTCTCCCTACCGATCCTCTACCTTGTCTTCCTCCCACCCTGTCGAAGACCGCACCAACTTTAGAGACCCCCGGACACTCGTGGTCAGACTCGAGCCAGGCGTCATCCTCGGCTTCAGAAGGAACACGATCGGGCACATCACAGGGAGAGTAAACTCGGCAATAAAAAGGATCGAAAAATGAGACCATCAACGAGATCACCATCGCTGCCGTACGACAACTAAAAAGCGGCGACCTAGAGATCACAGCACATACCGAGGACGATGTCAACGCCCTGGCTCTCTACGCTGCCGAATGGATCAAAACCCTCCGGGAACAGGCATTCATCTACCAGCACACATACGGTATTGTCGTGAACACGATACGCACGAAAGCGCTCGGCGCTATTAGAAACTAGAGGCGAGCCAACAGATTATCCAACCCATTATTGCAGAAAATGCTATCAGACTGAACACACTGACGACCATTATAGATATCCGCCACATTAACTGGCTCTCCAGACACGGCTACAATAAAGAGATCACCTCTATTGTCCTTGAATTCCTAGAAGCTCGACAGGCGTACGAATGCATTAAACACGGCCTGGTCCTCGACGGGGAACCACACTCCTACGTGATAAGAGTTCGCAATAGACGCGTCCGGCAATGCTATGAATACTGGCGCTTTAGTCACATAGCATCATCATGCACGTCCCCCCAACGATGTAGAAAATGCTCTAGAACGAGACATAGCCACAAGAACTGTACCTATCTATCAAACGTCCGTATATGCGCAAACTGCAAAGGGCCGCACAGTCCCTAGACCAGAGATTGCCGCCTCATGCAGGCCGAACACGCCCGTATAGAGCAAATCCTCATGCTGGATAGCAACCCGAACATTAAAAGATACTGGCCGGAGCCGAAGCCCACTCAGGCACTCCAACTAGTACTAAAACATATAAAGGGAGCCAATTTAGGCACCCAGGGGGCTAATTTAGACACCCAGGAATCCGCTAACGGGCAACAGGCGCAGGCAGAGGTGATATTCAAGGGGACTCCCATGGACCCTTAGGAAGGTGAGACTGAAGAACGACACGACTCGGGGCATGCACTAGACCCCGAAAATGATATTCAGACTTCCCAACCCTTACCCCTCACGACCCCCTTGGAAACCCCTGGAGACATCCTTGGAAACACCTCTGGAAACATCTCTGGAAACACCCCAGCCGAAACCTTCAGGACTCAAACAGACCTAGAAAAACAGAAGGCTATCAAGGAGACAGTGGCAGCCTCGATCCGCCCCCTTGCAGAACAAATCAAATCCACAATGTCAGCGCTACACGGACAGAACACCAACTCCCCCGCAAGGAAGCCTACAAGGAGAGGACCTCCCAAGAACACTTCTAGCACTGATAGCTCCCATCCGAAACCTACGTTGCAAAGAGCCCCGGGAAAGCGTCCATTCAAGAGAACAGCCAAACTTATTGAGGCAGAGGAGGCGTCACTGACGAGAACTAAACGAGCCAAACACACGGCGTGGGGTAAAGTGGGACCAACACCCACACCAATAGGAGCTCGGCATACAACACCCACCTTTGGTTTTGACTCCCCTCACCAAAGAATACCATCATCTACTCCGTCGCCATCTATAACGGAAGAGACGTCAACAATCTTGGTGGACTACCAGCAACTACCGCAGTCGCAGCTCTCCTCAGACGAATCCCAATCCTCTTACGACACTATTCCTAACAGCCAGCCAGAGGACAACACCATCTTCAACCCGTTCGCTCCCCGATCACCAACACCAGAGAGACCCTGCCCTGGTGACACTCACACGACCAACCCTTCTTAACTAGAAGGCACCTAACAAGAGAGTACCCAACTAAAAGATGCCAACAGCAAGCAGGAAGCGACCACAGGACGACCCTCAAGTCCCCACGAAAAGGCGAAGATGGCGACTACAATCTCAGGCACGCCCCGAGAACCATAGCCAGGGAGGATCTTCTACCTTAGAAGACACTCAAGCAAGCCCGCCTCAGCGCAATCAAACGACACCAACGGTGGACCCCAAACAAGCACCACTCTCGTGCAGCAAACAATACCTCACAGGACTCTCTTTCCACGTGAACAAACAGACGCACGGGGTGATCACCCCTCTCCTACACGACCCACAGGCAAGACGATACGATTAGATTACAATCCAAGAGCCACTATTGTTCCAGAAAATCCCAAATAACGTTCACAGCCCAGTAAAACAACTTTTTCATGCAATCTACCCGGAGCAAGCAGAAGTCGACAATGAGAGACCCAGAGTCTGCTTCTACATTAGCAAGAGGATCTCCCCAAGGCATTGGACGATCAAATGGCATTCAGCAGACCACACAACACTCACCTTCACCCAGAGGATCTATGATAGGTGAGACCCTACGAAGGTACTCTTCTATACCACCGTGGACATTCACAGTGTGTATCAGGAACCAGGCCCTGTCTCTACCTCTGTCATGCAAACACTCTCGGACAGCCTTGCCCTTAAGCCCGAAGGATCCGATTATCATAGCTATCTCATTATGGGCGATTTCAATACCCGTCACCCCCTGTGGGGAGGCCCCTCAGTCAACCCCAGCACCCAGGCAGACGACCTACTCTACCTAATAGACACCTTCAACCTGGAAAGCCTAGTCGAGCCGGGAACTATAACATATATCAGCGCCAGCAACGAGGCCCGGAGCGCGATCGACCTGATACTAGCCAGCCCCGGCCTCGCAGAACAGACACTAAGCTGCCGACTCCGCCGGGGCCTGAAATTCTCCTCTAACCACTTCCCAATTGAAACCCTCTTTAACATCAATATTGAGGACGCCCTAATTGTCAAACATCGCCTATGGGAAGATGCCAATCATGAAATCGCTCGACAGGTGCTCCTGGAATATCTACCACCACCTAACACTAGACTAGAAGACCATAGAGGCATCGACTAATATACACAGAACATTACCAACGCTTTCACCCTCGCCATCGACGCGGCTGTCCCCGTTAAGAAGATCACAAGATGGACCCAACCCGGCCTCCCAAGGGAAGTAGCTGAAGCCATCAAGGACGCCAAAAGGGCCCAGAGGAAGTATGACGGAAACCAGACACCTGAGAACCGCGCCGAAGTAATCCGACAATCAAACACCAAGAAGAGGAAGATGAGGTACTATAAGAGATGGAGATTCTGCGATGCCGTCTCCGCAGCCTCAGGGGACACAAAACAGACTTAGAAACTCGTAAAATGGGTAAAAGGCCGCCAGAGCCCCTACCGAGCATACACCCCCCATCTTCAACGGCACGATGGCACATTCGCAACAAAACTAGAGGAGAAGGCACACCAGCTCTGGAAAAAGTTCTTCCCTGTACCCCTAGGTATCAGGAGAGATAACATCCCAACAAATAACCTTCTCCACTTCTACCAAGAAATGGGACAAGAGGTCTATCAGGAACCCAGCATAGACCAACCACCAATCAACCACACTGAAGTCCGAAGAACCCTCGAAAAAGTCCCGGGCCACAAGGCTCCAGGCCCGGATAACATCCCCAACCACATACTCAAGACCCACGCGGGACAAGCCACACTAATGCTACTACACCTCTTCAACGCAAGCCTCCAATATAGCTACTACCTAGGACATTTCCGGGAAAGCCTCACCGTCTCCCTCAAGAAACCTGGTAAAGATAACTACTCCTAACCAAAGGCCTACCGACCAATCGCTTTGCTCAGCACTATAGGTAAATCAATAGAATCCATCATCGCAGAACGGATCGCCTTCGCGGCCGAGAGCCTCTGAAAACTCCCGGCAGGCCATCTAGGCGCTCGTAAAGGCCTCTTATGCGATATAGCTCTCCACCTGCTTATAGAAAGAGTATATAGAGCATCGAGACAAGGAAAATATATAAGCGCCCTATTTTTAGACGTCGCCGGCTCCTTTGATAATATCAATAAGGACCGTCTAATACATAACATTCGGAAACGGGGACTCAACGGCCCTATTGCTAACTAGATCGATAGCTTCCTCTCTGATAGACGCACTCAACTCCGCCTCCCGGAACACACAACGAACATGACCACCGTCGCGATGGGCATCCCTCTGCCACTCTATTGACTGATCCCGGACGTGATCCATTTGTGCAGCTCACCTGCACACACAGGTCCTGAGGTGTGTTCGAAATCGAAGAGCGAGATGAAATACTGGGAAACGGCGGCGATCGATGTCGACGCATCTGGCCATCAGCAATCGCCAACATCGACGACGCAACAATGGTATCCGTATTCCGAAGCGGTGGCTTTGTACGCACTGGCTGCATCTCTACTGCTGGACTGGACGGTGGAGCTAGGCGAGATACAGTCGGACCTGCATGTCTACTCTCGCCATGGTTGCCGCATCTCCAACCTGCGCATGTGGCACCCACGCTCGCACTCGGACCCACACAAGGCAGCACCGTCATGGATGAAGCGACCCCGGCAAGCTCTACCTTCGCCGCCGCCTGCTCCACTGCCGACAAGCTGGCAGCTGGTGCGCGCTCCAGGCATCCTTCGCCGGCCGAGCATGCACAAGAATTGGACGCGCAGTTTTCTTGGCGTGTGGCCCATGTTGGTTTTTGGCTGCGCAATCAACGACGACCAGGATATTGAATTGATCGAATCTCTGTTGCGTCGTATGCGCCAACGCATTGGCTGTGGGCTCGTTGAACGAGCATTACGTGAGTTGCAGGCTGTCTGGCTCTCAAGGTGCGCACGCCGCATGGCATGGTATTCGAGCCAAGTCGCTGACGAAGAGTGGACGAGGCTGAAGCAAGGAGTGCAAGCAGGCTGCAGGCTAGGGGGTTCAGCGGACCAATAGAGCTCCGACCTTTGCTAAAGACTTGGGCAAGCACCAAATGGTAGAGCTCCGTTGAGAGGGTCAAGACATGCTGTGAATTAGCCATGCAACCCACAGCAACCCGCGTAGACCTGAGGAGGCATCTAGCATACTGATCCATCCTAGTACTTAGTAGTACATGTATCCCTATCTGTATTAGTACTGTACTATACCCGGACTTGGCGCCAAGACCCAATATGGTTCCTGTACTGCTCCGTTCCCGTTTGTCTTGTCTGCTTTGATGCTTTATCATCATCCTTCCTACCATCCACCCCCCAATATCACTTCATGCCCCCCGGTTCTGATTTCTGCCATACTCTGGCGACGTGGCCATGTTCTTGAAGTTGTATAGTGAAGGAATGTCGCACCTAAATGCAGCCACGGCCCTGGCTGCCCAGCGTTCATCCGGTTCTACTGAGGCCACCTACCAGCCTTGACGCCGCAATGCCTTCTGACCGGATACGACAATCATCGAAAAACAATGCCTCGCGGCAGACCCAAAGTGGTTGTTGCGCCATGCCGGCACTGTGGCCGGCAGTTCAAGAGGCAGGAACATTTGCTCAGGCATGAGCGCAGCAGGCGTAAGAAACCCAAACTCATTTCTGACTCTGCTTTCTACACAACACGGTTATGTTCATCTTCTGACACCTTGCAGACACGCAAGAGAGGCCGTTTCCCTGTGACTGCGGCCAGACCTTTACGAGACGGTAAGCAGACAGCGGACAAACCGCGTCGTCGATAGTCAATATTACGAGCATGTTACTAACGCCCGTGCAGGGACCTTCTTATGCGCCATATCCGGGTGTGGCACCCGTCAGGCCCTCCCGTTCTACCGCCACCAGGGGAGGAGGACCAGGTGGTGCAGCCATTCCCCCATCATGACACAACCGACCTGGGTGTAGGAGATCCAGACCTCTTCTGGGATCCCGATTTCATCACGCATGACATGCTTCCAGCCATGCTCTTCGACACCGACATGTCGCTCGCCGATCCACCGCTGCGAAGCAACCCCCAACCTTCCCTCACGAGCAGTTTCTCTCGGTTTACGTCTGGCCTGCCATCGCTGGATGCCACGGCAGCAAGCACAGCTGACGAGGACCCAAATCACGACGATCAGGCTGAGAGCACGGCCTCCCTCCCCGGTCCCGTACCATGGTCCATCACCGGTCTTGGCTACGAAAGCTTTTGTCAGCGGGTTCAGGCTTACTCGGAAGTCCTCCCCTCCGGCTGTGCCTTGCCGTCCAGAAACACATTGGCCCGGAATCTGGAAGCCTACTTCAGATGTGTCCAGGAGCATCTTCCCTTCGTCCACGCTGCCACCTTCTCGGTGGAGCGAAAGGACGTCGAGTTGGTGTTGGCTGCTGCGGCCCTTGGTGCACAGACTCGGTTCGATTCTCCAAAATGTTTCGAGTTGTACTATATGGCCAAGGCGATCTTGTTCGAGAACACACGTCGTGAGGACTTGCAGTTGTCGTCTGATTTGCTGTCCGGAAAGAACCATTCAATTCTCGACAGACGAATCGATGTCGCCAAGATACAGACGTTCGCATTGCTGATTTCTTTTGCTTCATGGTCCGACCTGAAGATCCTCCCAGACGCCTTGTCCATGGCCGGTCAGTTGGCCACGCTGGCGCGAGTGAACGGAACCTCCGAGCTCGATCCGGCGCCGTTGCAGCAGCAGCAGGCGGACTGGTCATCCTGGGTCACGGTCGAAGAAAGGCGAAGATCCTTGTACGCCGCGTACGTACTGTTCAACCTGCATACCATCGCTTTCGACACGCCCCCATTGATCTTGAACCAGGAGGTGGGCATCATGTTACCCAGCTCCGCCGAATTGTGGAAAGCGACCAACGCGATTCAATGGCACCAGTGCGGCGGCGGGGGTGAACAAGTCGATCGGCCGTTCAAGGTCGAGCTCCAGTCTCTTTGCGATGGCGACGCCAACGCGGGTGTATCTTCATTCTCCAACTATCTCCTCATCCACGGCCTTTTGCAGCAGATCTACGTCGACCGCCACGGCTCGACGGGAAGCTCGTTGGGGTGCGAGACCCGCAAGGCCTTAGAGACGGCCCTGCGCACTTGGCAGCGATCCTGGGAGCTTACGCACGAGTCAACGCTCGACCCGCTGTCGCCCAAGGGCCCGCTCGGGTTCACCGCTGCCTCCTTGCTCCGACACGCCTATATCTGGTTGAGTTCGGACGGTCCAATTCCAAATCGAGGTCTACTCAGGCGAGACCTGCGGTGCCTGGTGGGCAACGATAGGCATTATCCCACTCAGCGGTTGCCACACCTCGATCGCGCCGTCTTGCACGCCGTGCACGCCCTCGCGGTCCCGGTGCGCCTGGGCATTGAGCTGATCACCCGCGCCCGACAGCCATTTTGGACCATTGAGCACTCGTTATGCAGCCTCGAGTGCGCCCTACTACTCCAACGCTGGCTGGAGACGATGGCGGCCACGGTGCGATCTTGCGGCAGCATTGAGAAACTCCGGCAGGCCGAACAGAAACTTCTCCACATCATTGCCGAAGTCATCAAGGAAACATTTCTATCCGACACACTGGCGGTCGTCGAGGACGACGACGCCTCGCGCGTTCAACGCATGGCTACTACCGTGGTTCAGCTCTGGGCCCGCATCTTCCAGTTTTCCCACGCTCTCGACGTGGACGATTTCATTGCCGCCGGGCTCAAGCACCTGAGCGATATGTCGTCTACAAGCCCTATCTAATCCAGATTGACGCAGACCTTGCCGATCATCTTGCCGGAAGCGACGTACTCAAAGGCGGCCAGGATCTCCTCCCGGTCGAAGCCGAATGTCCTGTCCACGGGTATGGGCACGTTGAGCCCGGCCATAAACCTCACGGCCTCTTCCAGTTGCTGCTTCGACCCGCTCAAGATGCCGCGGAGCGTGGAACCTTTGACCAGGGTCATTAAAGCTACGTTGGGCATTTGACCTTCGGGCACGCCGGCCAAAAAGCCAATGTTGGACACGATGCCTCCCCAGGCCACCGCCTCGAGGCTCTGCTCGATGGTCCCCGCGCCGCCGACGTCGACGACGTGGTCGGCGCCTCGGCCGTTGGTAATGCGCTGCACCTCAGCGGCCCAGCGGGGGTGCGTCTTGTAGTTGATGGTGAAGTCGGCGCCATACTTGGCCTTGACATAATCCAACTTGTCGTCACTGGACGATGTGACAATGACGGTGGCGCCGGCTGCTTTGGCGAAAATCAACGCTGTGAGAGCGACCCCGCCGGTGCCTATACGGATGGTGAGTCGGAGATCTCCCAAGCCGGGATGTTGTCGGGGGGTGGGGGGCAACATACCTTGCACCAATACAGTCTGGCCCGGCTTCAAGGGCGTATGACCGTAAAATGCATTCCACACCGTCGCCCCTGTGGTTGTCATGGCCGCCCAGTCGGTGAGACTGTGGGACGACGATTGCGGGATTTTGATGACGGCATGCGCCGGCACCACGAAGTACTCGCGCAGCACGCCGTCCCGGCCTCCGCCCAGCGTGTCGAGGTGACCCTTGGTCGGGCCATACAGCAACACGAAGCTCGCCGGTGTGACGACGGCGTCTCCCACAGCCACTTCGTCGGCGCCGCCGCCACTCACGACGTCGTCACCCACCTGCACCACCTCGCCCGCCATGTCCGAGCATGGAACGACGAGGTCTTTGACCGGTAGGGGGTAATTTGACGTCGCGATGGCGATATCCCGATAGTTTAGCCCTACGCTGCGCACCTTGACGAGTACTTCACCCCGACCAGGCCTGGACATGGGCTCCTGAAACGCCTTGAGCCCGTCGAAGCCGTCGCGCGAGGCCAGGCGGAACACCGTGTGCGTGGACATTTTCTTGTTCTTTGTTGACAGTTTCAGAGGCCTTGTCCGCAGAGGATGAATGCCAGGAGATGTACTTTTTCGATCGAATGTGGACGTGAAAGTTGCACTATTGAAAGAAAAGGAAGACTCTAAGATTGAGCAATCTCTTTACAAGTGAATATCTTCAGTGAACTCGCCCGCCACCCATATATATACACGTATGCTTAGCTGGTCTTCTCGACCATTTCAGAGGACGAGGACGGATTGGAAATGGTCGTCAATTGGGGTAGAAATTGCGGGCCCCCCTACTCGTCTGGCAGTGTTCCTCTGTGTACGGAGTATGCACCTGAGGTCGAGTCGGGTTCATTATTAATATTGCGGCTGCATCTTGTCAATATTGCCACCGGTCCCTTGTCTGCCTAGAGTCATCGTTGTCTTGACACTTGGATCCTAGGTGGAGGATGCCTGGGTAGATTTGTCAGGGCATTTTCACCCCAAAGAGGCCTGAGCCCAAGCCCAATTTCTACCCCAACTACCCCTTGGTCGGGTCAACAGGCCATGAAGTGTGTTCCCTTCTGGGGCGGGCCATTAGCCATTAGCCATTATCGAACAACAAAGAAGGGGGTGTCATCTGAGGTCTGAGGTCATTAGCATTGAAACCGCGGCCATTACCATTAACATTAGCATCAGGCAATCAAAGGTCTGACGCACTCGCACTCGTACCGATGTCTATTGTCTATTGTCTATTGTCTATTGTCTATTGTCCCAGAGGTTGAGTGTAGGGCGGCGTCGATACATGACGGTACAATACCAGTCCAAATTTACCAGGTAGGACTTGTCAAAGAGATGCATTAGGTTGCCACCTGCACACAGCTTGACTGGACTCTGCACAGGCGAACCAGGTATAAGAGTATGCGATTCTCCCACAATAGCCCGTCAAGCTTTTCCTATCGACATCAAGTTAATCTTCAACTGAATCTCGCACTCAGTGCTTGTCAGATTCTCGCACTTGTTGCTCGTCAGAATCATTCTGAATCGACACTCTCTGTAGTTGTCGGCCGCAACTCGCACCCTCAGGAGTCAGCATTGAGGTAACCCACGGACCAGCCATCCGATCAAGCGCTTCCCCGACCACTCCACCTACCATGGATCCCGAGATGCCACTTCACAGTTGCAAGTTCCTCGCCGACGCAAAGCACGCCCAATGGCTCTGTTCAAGCTGCTCGGAAAACATCAACCTCAACTTCGACACCACTCTTCGTAGAGTAATGCGTCGCGAAGGCTGGACTGCATGCGAAATCCAGGCCGTCGAGCCAGTGCGGCGTTTCGCAAAGCGAACCATGGCCGAGTTGGCACCCGATCCAACCATGTCGACGAACCCCCAGCGTCGCGCTTTCCAATTCAATTGTATATATGAGCTACAGGCTCGGATCGATGCCACCCGAGGGCTTCATCACGCCAGGGCTGCAGAGAAAGAGGACAGCATGGAGGAGAGGGAGAGAGGTGCTAGGGAAGGTCTGTCCGACTCGGCGGCACCATCTTTGGCACCAACGGATCTCACGGCCAAAGCCACCTCTTCCTCTCCACCCGACTCCCACTCCGGACCGTGTCTCCGCAAACATGAGAACGATCCAGATATTCAACAATGGGCCTGTCCCCACTGCCTCTCAGCTCTTGATGATGATTTCGACGGGATCTTGTTCGAGGGTATGCTGAGAGAAGGCTGGAATCACGACGAAATCAATGCCCTCGGCCCTCTAAGACGCTTCTCTGAGAGGTCCTGGGATCAGCTGAAGCCTGACCTGACGTTGGCGGACGAGCTTCAATCACGACAGTGGAGCCAAGGCCTTCTTTGGGAGCTACAGGCTAGGATAGATGGCGTTAGGGCGATCAAGGAGGCGAGGGATGATGAGAAAGATGAGAAAGATGAGAAAAGAGAGAAGTCGTCGTTGGAAACCAAGGGGAAGCTGTAGGCAACCTGGAAGTCATGGAGGCATTGATATTGCTTTCCAGCAGCCTTCGCGGTCATCACAGGATAATCGTCCCGTCAAGTGGCTTGTGTTTTTCGTAGAGTTTCGCTAAAATTCAGCTTTAACGGTCTAGCTCTCCACCAGTAATTGTCGGGGTTGTAGAAGGATAATTGCAATCGTCAAGCGTTAATATAGAGATCTACGGAGTAATTAGAGAGAGGAAAGAAGCGATAATCGGAAAACCCCTTAGGGTTAGGGTTAGCTCGCGCGAGTTGGGGGTTCGCAAGGGCGGCGTCGCTCTCGTCCCTAAACGGAAGATGCAGACCCGCCTTAAATTTAAGTCTTGGCAAGAATTTTCGAGAACTCGAAGCGCCTTCAGTCGCTATACAGACTGCAGACTCTGGTACAACTTTTCAAAGGCCCGGCAAGACTCTCTCAGCCAACTGAACTGGACTGCCACGGGCTTGTATGTACCACAATCGGCACATACCTTGACTACGTCGTCGTCTTCAGCCAGTATCTCTGAGCTGTATACAGTGCACGCCCTCGGCCTTTACGACTTCACGCAACATTCACATCCACCATGAGGTTCGTCTAACATTCCCAGCACCGCCCCCCATGACTTACTGTGTGGGTTCAAGACGGTCTAACACGAGGCTAGGATCGAAACCTGCCATCTCTGTTCTCGCCCGGTCTACCCGTCCAAAGGCATCACGTTCGTGCGGAACGATGCCAAAGTGTTCCGATTCTGCCGGTCGAAATGCCACAAAAACTTCAAGATGAAGCGACAGCCGCGCAAACTCAAGTGGACCAAGACGTCGCGCGCGCTGCGTGGCAAGGAGATGATTGTCGACCAAAACCTGCTGCTGTCACAATTCGCCAAGCGACGCAACGTACCCGTCAAGTACGACCGCAACCTGGTGGCTGCCACGATGAAGGCGATCGAGAGGATCGAGGAAATCCGATCCAGGCGCGAGCGCGTGTACACGAGGAGAAGGCTCAGCGGCAAGGCCCAGCGCGAGGCCAAGAGACGGCAGGACCTCAAGGTCATCGCGCAAGGAGAGCATCTCATCCGCAAGGAACTCGGCGATCTCGAGGCCGCCCGGGCCGAGATGGAGCCGGTGGTCGAGTTGGTCAAGAAGGAGATGGAGAGGTCTAGAGTCATGGGCGAGGAGAGACCCAGACAGAAGAGCAAGAGGAAGATGCTCGTCGGTGGCGGCACCGAAGAGGACATGGATCTGGATTGATTGCTGGTTGGCTGAACTGGATTCGGATTCTCATGAGCCGTTATGATGTTGTCACGATACCCGGTGTTTTGGGAGTTTCAGTGTCATAAAATGGGAATATAAATGTCTTTGATCGGGTTTGCTTACCTGGTCTAATTGATGTGATCTGATCTGATCTATTCCGTTGGTTCGACCATGTTTCCATCATGTTTTGGCAGGCTTCTATTTCGTCGGTTTGACCATGTTTGCATTATGTTTTGCCAGTCTTCTATTTTGTTATTTCGACCATGTTTTCATCATGTTTTGATATCGGCAATCCCATTCGTTCTACCAGAAGCAGCAGAATCCAGTGGGAAACGCCACGACATTTTACTGGATGTCAGCGGACCAGAATTGAAGATATCCAATGTTGCCTTGCTGGGCCCTCTCTGGCTGCCGATCTTTCTTTTCTTTTTTTTTCCAACTAGAACAACGCCCTACTCCCTACTCCCAAGCATCTCATGACATGTACAGAATATTCCATCTCATTTCATAGGTCCCCGAATCGACTGGACAGATGAGATGGTACGAGTACATGCATTCAGCCCATCCCAAGCCTACCTATCTTTGTCCTGCCCCGTATAATGTCACAGATTAGTCGACACGTTGAAACTCTACTGCCTCGCCCGTCCATGATCCGATCCAATCCATGATCTAAGAATCAATCTGGGTCTACTGTACTTTTCGTCTCGTCAATAAATTGGGTCTACTTTTCGTCCCATCCCATCCCATCATTCCCTCCGAGGCTAGGAGTGACGATTGTCTCTACCTGACGACCACTGACTGGCACTGCGCTAATCCGAGACTGTGCTATGTATGTATATGTGTATGTGTCTGTATCTGTATCTCTATCACAAGCCACATGAGTTCACCGACTGTAACAGCACAGCACAGCATAGCACAGCACAGCACAGCACAGCACAGAACACCATACTATATGATATTCGATAGTCTGTTTGTCTCTCTAGTTCGCTCACTCGCTCACTCACTGCGATTCTGTTCGAAATGTCCGTCCATGGTCAGTTGCAGGTTGGTCAGGTTGGTCAGTTGCAGGTTGGTCAGTTGCAGATTGGTCAGGTTGGTAGGTTGGTTAGAGAGTCGGAACCGGTATAGCACAAATCCATTCACAGAGTACAGAGTAGAGGAACCGCCCTGTAGTGATCTGATCATCAGGCTTTCGAAAATCTTTAGAAAAGAAAGGAAAAGAAAAGTGATGGTTTGCTTTGCTGGGTAGACTGCAAGGGTGGGCTGGGATATAGGTATAACAAGGTGAGAGAGGAGTTGGGGAGTAGGGGAAACATAGTGGGTTGGGATATGGGGGTAACAAGCTGAGAAGAGCTGGTTATAGGGGTAACAAGGTGAGAGAAGAGTTGGGATATAGGTATGCCATGCCGAGAAGAGAAGCTACAGAGATCCCCTAGTAGAGACTATTCTATCGGGTTGATTGGGATTGGGATTGGGATTCTTGACCGATATGGCATGGCATGGATGGCATAGATTGACACTCTAAGCCAAACCAAGAGACAAGAGACGGAATGTATGACCAGACCAAGAGATCAGAGATGAGACAGCAACAAAACCACACATCTCCGCCGAGATTCAATAGCACTTTCCATAGACTCGGGCAGCCAGCCAGCCATTCATTCATTCATATTCACATTCACATTCACCTCGTCACCACATAGTCCTTGAATTCTTTCGTCTTGAGCCCACGCTCGAACATGATGTCGACTTCTTGGTAGGTTCTTCCTTTCCTGTTGCGTGGATGGCATTGTTAGTATTATTTCGATTCTCCGGGACCAGTACTAGACAAGACAGCACAAGGATAAGGGTAGGGTCCGAATCCCCAGTACCAGCCAAGGGCCAGGGGCAGGGTCTGAATCCCTAAGACCAGCCAAGGGCCAGGGGCAGGGTCTGAATCCCTAAGACCAGACAAGGACAAGGGCAGGATCTGAATCCCTAGTACTAGACAAGATAACACAAGGACAATGGCAAGGGTAGGGTCCAAATTCCTAGTACCAGCTCAAGGGCAGGGTCCAACCCCCTGGTACTAGTACCACGCAAGACAGCACAAAGACAAGGGTAAGGGCATCATGCGCGCATATGTGACACGACACGACTTAGTCAAAGGAAAGAACAAACTTACAATTCTGGAACTCGGAAGTAAGACCAGACAAGACACAAGATGGCCAGACCCCCAAAGAAGAAGCCCAGCTTTCCGCGCATGTTGGCTTGGTCGGCATTGATCATGTAGGGAATGGCCACGGTCATGACAATGCCGGCGAGGGCTTGGACGGCCGTGGCTAGGGCAATGGTCTTGCCGCGGAGCCGGGTGGCCGAGACTTCGCAGAGGAGCACGAAACAGACGGGGCCGATGGAAAGATCGTAGAAGAAATTCCAAACGAGCATCAAGACGCTCTGGGCCCACGAGATGGCCGGCCGGTTGTCATAGTTGGGCGCGCAATCGAGGATGCCGATGAGGATCTGGAGCACCGCCAACAAGCCAAGCCCCCAATTGTAGATTGTTCGTCGACCAAAGTAAATCAGCAGCACCCACGACAGGCAGGTCCCCACGAACCCGACGGCGAGGAAGCCGACGCCCATGTTGAATGCTTGGTCGGTCGGTAGCCCGGCAACTAGATGGCGATGGGGTGTCAGTACTACTAGATCTGAAGAACGCGATTTGCGAGATCGGACTCAGGACCGGGACTGGGGACTGGGACTTGCGTGTGAAGAAATAAGTGGCATAGCCAACTAGATAGATTCCCGAGAGCACTTGGATCGTGTACACCCCTATAGCAATCTCGGTGCGCCGTCGGTTGATCTTGTTGAAGCAGTCCCAGTACGTCGTGCCGGACTCCATTTCTCTCTCGAGCCGGTCGGTCTCGATGATCATGGCGAGTGTGGGCTTGACGTCGACATTCGATGAAGCGAGTCGCTTCAGAGCCTTTTCGGCATCCTCGAACCGGCCTCGTCGCTGGAGCCACCACGGACTGAAGGAAGTGTCAGTGAACGACAACGAAATGGCAACGACAATGAAAACGACAACGAAATGGCAATAAAATGAAAATGAAAAGGAAGCAAGATATCAGCGTCGCTCCATCCTTCCTTACCTCTCTGGAGCAAACGGTAGGCCGATGAGGATGACCAAGGGCCAGATCCATTGCGCACAGAAAGCCGCACTATAAGCCCAGTGGCTGTCAAGTACATGGGTTCCCGCAATCACGCCGTTGGCTATCAACTGGCCAGTGACGAAACAGATGTTGGTGCAAGATGTGAGGACACCGCGGAGCGCCAGAGGGCACACCTCCGACGCGTATGCCGGAGCGATGACCGCGTAGGTCCCTAGGACAAGGCCACCCAGCAGCTCTCCCACCAGGAGGACTGGAAGTGAGCGGGCGAAGAACTGGATGAAGACACAGCCGGTGGTGAGGATGACACATGCGCCAAACGTCTTCTTCCGCCCGTACCACTCCATTGGGAAAGCCGCAAAAAATGCCCCTACGACCTGCCCAATCGGACTGCCCATACTTAGGCCTGTCTGCCAAGGAGCCGAGATGATCCAGTTGCCGTCGTAGAGATAGCCAAAGTCTCGCTGGAACGCCGGGGTCGCATAGAGCTGGCCTAGCAACTGGGGATCGAAAGCACACCTGCGTGCCGAGATGTCAGGTCAGTTCTGGTCTTGGTCTCAAGTTGTTCACGGGTAGCAGGTAGATGCGACCGCCCTGCCACCTACATAATCACCCCAAGCGAGAAGAACATGGACCATCCAACAGCCGTGGGGTACAGCCTGACGGCTTCCCAAAAAGAATGACCATGTTCTTCATCCGTGGCAATCCGTGCTTCAGCATCGATATCATCGATCGAGGCAGTGGCTATCATGGCAGCCGGATCCTTGTTGTTTTCGACATCTTTGTCCGTGTCTGGGTTCCCCATTGTCAGAGATAGATAGATAGAGAGAGAGATAGAGTTCGCGCGACTATCTTGTGGAAGGAGGCAAGGAGCACGTCGACGCAACAAGGATTTACCCGGAACCGATCAACTGATATACATCTCCGTGCTATCGGGAGATAAGCCGAGTCAGATTGCCTCTATCAGGCCATATCATCGACTTGACCCCTCAGGGTGGTAGGGACATGCAACCATGGCAAGGTGGCCATATCATGGATCATGGACCATGGATCATGCTCAGGCATGAGACGAGTGCTATTGGAGCAGCTTACCACCATATCTTCGTGGTCGCTCGTTATCTGGTCGAGCATCCAAAAGAGGTTGCCGATCCCCGCGAGATTGTACTGGACTCATCATGAGGGGGCCGGCCAGTGGTCAGAACGGCCAGTGGTCAGAACGGGCCTAATGTGCAGCGAATCTGACTGGATCATGCGCGTTAGTAGCCACGCGATGGCAATGCTACCCTGAAGCGAGGGACACTTTTGACGAAAACAACAAACTACTCCGATGGAAGCACCATTCCCCAAGCGGGGATGTGCGATGACTTGATATCAACCGTGGTGACTAGTCGTCGTTACATTAGGAGCAGAAGCTGGACTCTGGAGATAAACTTCGGCCCTCCTGGAGGCTGGAGGTGGATTTCCGGGCCGGTCTTCGGCAGAGTAGGTGGATCTTAAGTGCAGATATTAATAAGATATTATATCAGCAGATACGGTGGAACAGAGGACCACGACAGACATCCCGTGATCCCAAAATGATGGATCATGTCAGCATTTCACTTCTCTCTTCACTTGGTGCCCGCGGTTGGCAACAACATGTCAAAGAGGCAAACTTGCCATTCACCAGCGGCCACCTTGTTATCAATTGTCCATATTGGTGTCGCAGGATTCCGAAATCGTCGGCTGTTCTGCCGACACCCTGCAATTTTGGCCCTTTTATGTCCTTCTTTGGAACAGGCGGCCTCCCTGGCCCTGACTCATGAGCCACTCATGCCTGGCGGACCACTGTAATTTGGTGGAACTGCGAGGCCCTTTTTACTCGACAACAGGTGGCATATTCTCCCCTTGTGCGCCAGGACCTACATTCTCAGATCGAGGCTGAGGCTGAGGCTGAGTCTCCACAGTGGGCACCATCCCTCGCAGCCAGTACACCATCATTGAATGCTGGTGGCTTCTCTCATAAGGTAGTGATGGCCGAAGCGGTCATCTATCCGGTGCAGCCTCTATTCATGGTTGATCGAAGCTGGCAACGACGCAAGAAGAGGGAGAAAAAAGGCCCGGACTCTCGGTTTGGTTCAGATGGCAGGCAGCCGCTATGCAGGGTTCCAGACGTCACAATCACCTTGGCTGATGGTCCAGCGGGAGCCAGGGTGCCGTCGGTCTTGGATAGAGCTCGCAGCCAGGATGTGTCTACAGAAGTTCAATTCGTGATTTACGAACCTCCAAGAGCAGAGACCCGGCCACAGCAGAACAGGCACGAGAAGTGGTCCCAGGATGTTGGCAGTAACACCAAATGCAGAAGAAAGAAAAGAGAAAATGGTCGAGCAGCTCCTGTGTCTAATGACCAGGAACAAACTGGGACGCTCCCCCCTTTGCCCACTCTACAACAGCCTGTCCACGGCACGGCCTCTCCATTGTACACTGTCATCGACCCTATAGCCAGTGCTTTCCAGGACTTTGTCGGATATTGTGAGTGGTCATTCCTAGAACTGTGCGCATCCATCTACTGACTACTGGATACTGCACAGATTCTACACGCCTTGCCATTGCCATCTTCCCTATCAGCAAGTATATCCCTTTTCAATACAATCCAGTCCAGACCGTTTGGCTTCCTGCAGCGCTCACCGACGAGGTATTGCTTCACACAATCTTATATTCTTCTGCTTTGCATCACGCCGCTACTAGCCAATATGTCAATTTCAGGGACTCTGAGGTCCTGATGAAAGTGATTCTTAACAGACTCAACCGCAGATTGAGCGCTGGGACACTTTCAGCTGTGACCATCGGGGCAGTCTCCTGCTTAGCGCTTTGCGAAAATCAACTAGGAAGCCATGGCAAGTGGGCTATGCACACCTCAGGGATGTCTGAAATGATCCGTGTCGGAGGAGGGATATCGTCCATTCCAGATGCAATGCGGATGAAGATCTATCGCGCTGATATCATCGGTGCTGTCGACACCTTGTCACAGCCCTCCCTGCATCGACCAGCTCGGACATCGTTCCCTCTTTATAAAGTTATGGAACTTGACGTGCAGCTAAACGAGGCCCTTTATTCCATGCTTGTTGAGATTGGAATGATGCCCACTCTACTGAGCGCCATCATGACCCTGTCCTGCTTGTGTCAAGCATTGGAACAAGCAGCTGAGAAACAAATCCCGTTGGACCCGAAAACGTACGATGAAGACATCGTCTGCATTCAATACGACCTGCTCATGTCTAGAAGCTCCACAGAAGACGGTGTAAATGAATCCTGCACACTTGCCGCGCTGATATTTGTGCAGACCTTGACCAGAGAGAGCCCATTCTCGAAAGCATCTTCAACCCTTGTTTCAAAACGGTTGAGATCGTGTCTAACCAAGACGGATCCTAATACGATACCGGACACATTGCTGTTTTGGATTCTCTTTATGGGCGGGCTTGTATCTGAAGCAACAGAAGATAAAGCTTGGTACTTGTCGAAACTCGGCCAGCATCAGACATCACATGGCGAACCAGCTACTTGGAAAGATGCACAACGTGATCTCAAGAAGATCATGTGGATTGAAAGAATCCAAGAGCAGTATGGAACGAAGCTCTGGTGTCAAATCCACCCTTCCGCTAGCCTATCGCATGACTGAAATTACAATTTGGGCAACAAGTTGTCGAATTCCGTACCCTGGAGAAACATGTTGACGTGCGCCGCAAACAACTCGGCATATTGCCAGATGAAACCATGTCCCGCGCGAGGATAAATGATCAGTTGGGCATTTGTAATCTGCGTCACCAACTCCCAGCTGCGACTGGAAGGAATCAAAACATCATTATCGCCGTTGGCAACAAGGACCGGCATTTGGAGTTCGCCCAGTCTGTCGAACGAGCTAGGAGGACCGGCCTTGAAGGAATGAACCGCCGCACGGAACTGGCGCTTTCCCCCGCCCTCACGGTCCAGAAGTTGCAAAATAAGCGGTTCTGCTGTTCTCTCTTGGACGCGCGCCCAGTATTTCTGAAAAGCGGCACGGCCGTGGTCGTCGTCATAGAAGAACGAAAATGCCAGTGCCTTTTCGCCTTCCTCCCGCGTCACCGCTTCCGAGAGGGCCCTGATCGGTTGAGCGGGGGGTTGCTCACGCGGCCAAACCACGCCGGCAATATGCTCGGCTGAAGGAGTTGAACCGCCGGTACCGCTCAGGACCAGCTTGCGGATCATCTGTGGTGCTGTCAGGGCGACCATCTGGACCGCATAGCCACCCATTGAAAAGCCAAGGAGATCGATTTTCTTCAGCCCGAGAGCATTGACGAAAGCGATCAAGTTGTCTGCCCAGCCTTGCATCGTTTCCGGAACTTCACCACTGCTCCGGCCGACACCGGCATTGTCAAAAAGGATGATTGGTCTGCTTTTGGCTAAGGCGTTGACGAAGAGAGGATCCCAAAGGTCCATATTGGCACGGTAATGGATGTGCATGACCAGTGGAATGGCATCTGTCTCCCCAATACGTCGATATGCAAACCGGACGCCATTGTTGGCCGTCACATATTGTGTGATGGCCGTTTGAGCCGACATTTTAGCGAGTTGTTCGTATTCGAGTGGGGGTTAAAAGACTATGTGTGATCTTAGAGGGCTTGAAGGTTAAAAGAGAAAAGGATGCCTTCTGTATCACCCATTTACAAAGAGAAAGGCCCATCTTTATACCCGTTGCCTGTGACAGTGTAGGTCCTTTGACCCCTGTGAGCTTCGGCGACTTACAAATATTTATGTGATTATGCGTGAACTTCGATCCATCTTGACTGCACGAATTAGGCAAATTCAGGACAGAAGAGGAAGGCTTTGAAATTTGGGCTGACACCATTGCGCGGTGTGTTCGCCATCGAGCAGTGTCCCTCGGACTAAGGAAGTGTGGAAACACTCAATTGTCCCAAAGAGGAAATATTCAGCTGTTTTCGGAACTGCGCGCGGGAAATATTGCTCCACCCTATTTCCTCGTTTCTGATAGAAACAGTTGACCGGATGCATGCGCCGGCCCGGCAGGAATGAGTGGTCATGTCCGTTCTCTCCCATCGATACGAGTACTTGATCAAGTCAACCCCCTTCACTCCGATTGGCAAATAATAGCAACGTCGGGATAGCGCGATGATAGGCAAGGACCGAAAGATCAAGAACTCTGCCCTCGAGCATGGCCTCGCTTATGGCGCCGACGAATCCGAAACCCGCTATCAACAAGAATGATTGGCGGGCGATGAGCATCTAACAGCCACAATCTTCGAACATGTAGAGTGCATTCTCTCTACTATCTGTCAGACCCGGCTCATCTCAGGGAGAACTACAATAGGAACAAACCAGGTGAACTCTTCTGACGGTCAATATGGGTTCATATACACCGGTCTATGACCAAGAAATCCACACGATCCATATCCCCGAGGATGTACGCAAATCAGGCCAGCCGTCGCTTGAGCTGATTGCGGAGGCCGCGGCGTTTCTGCACAAGGACGGCATCATCGTGCTCGATAATGCCATTGACACAGCACATATCGATGCGCTGAATGCCCAACTGGCGCCCGAGGCGCTCGAGATCGCCAACGACCCAGACCACCACTTCAACTTTGGCAAGCACACGCGCAACATGGACCAGGCGCCGCCACCGACCAAGGCGCTCATGTTCAAAGACGTGTGGAGTAACCCGTTCGCCGCCGCTGTACTGGCCGCGGTGCTGGGCCCGCGCCCCGTAGTCCACTACGCGAACGGGAACACTGCACTCAAGGCTTCGCCGGAGGGCCGACAACCCGTGCATTCAGATTGCGAGTTCGCGCACCCTGCATACTTCCCGTTCGCGTACGTGATCAACATCAGCCTGGTGGACGTGACGGCGTGGAATGGCGGCACGGAGATCTGGCTCGGCTCGCACCACATCAGTGTTCAGGAGGCACACGACCACGGGGCGGGCGAGGATCTGCTCGCCATCAAGCCCGAACTGTTGGAACAGCGCCGCAAGCATTCGCCGCCCATCCAGGCCTGCACCAAGCGTGGGAGCTTGGTCATCCGCGACCTCCGACTCTGGCATGCCGGTATGCCCAACCTGACAGATGAGCCACGCGTCATGCTGGCCTTCGTCGCCTCGCCCGCCTGGTGGCAGGGCCGGAGCAAAGTTACCCTTCCTCGGAATGTCAAGGATATGGTGGATGGCTGGTCTGACGAACTAGGTTTCGCCGCTGACTATGTCGATGGAGAAGTCGACCACAAGAAGATTAGCAGCTCGAACGTCGATTTCAACTCGGCGAGTAAAGTCCTCGGGCGGTATGAGAGCGAACTGAGTCGCTGGCCTGACTACGCGCCTAGATGGTCCTGATCTGCTGGGAAGTTCTTTGCTTGGGCGAGGACATGCGTCGAGTTCTTTGGGGGGTTGCATTGACACTTGTCGAAGGAAAGACTTGCATGGCTCGGCACTGTTTGCTCAGAGGCCATTACCTCCTATCTCCTCTGTATTACAGAATACTCCGTATCTCTGGCTGCCTGTCAACACGGATCAAGTATCAGATTGCTGGGTCATGTGCGGCACGTGTTGGTGTCGTGTTGTAGCAGTGGTCCACCCAAGTCCTAGTCTCGGATAGCGCGTTGCTGCCGACCATGTTAGTGGGCACTAAATATTTTAATACGCGCTATGCACTATGACGTGAACTGCGCCAGAAGACAGAAAGCTGGCTGGAACAAGGAACAAGAAACACATAATATTATTATTTCTTCTTCGATCCGCGAGTTCCCTGAAGTCCAGCGCTGCCAGACCCACGCTCTCTTTACCTGACAAACACCTCGTCCTACCGCTCTTTGGCCTTCTCTCCCTACTGTGAGCTTTTCAACGCGTCGTTCTACGGCTATACATCTTCAAGATGGTCTACATACGCCAGCGCAACCTCGCCAAACTCCACGAGTACAAATACTCGGCGGTGGACAAGTCTCTCACCTCGAAATATATCCTCAAGCCATTCTATACCCATGTGGTCATAAAACTTTTCCCAATGTCCATGGCGTAAGTCTCCCCTTTGTACAGTGTCAGGTCCAGCTCCAGCTCTAACATCGTGGTAGACCGAACCTTGTACGTGACTTGTCTGGCTTTCCATGCCTGCCCTACTGACGATCCTCGAATAGATCACCTTGACCGGTTTCGGCTTCGTGGTGATCAACATTTTGACGATGCTGTGGTATAATCCCAGTCTGGACACGGATTGCCCTCCCTGGGTATATCTGTCCTGGGCCATCGGTCTTTTCTTGTACCAGACTTTCGACGCAGTGGACGGATCACAGGCTCGGAGAACACATCAGAGTGGTCCATTGGGCGAACTCTTTGATCACGGTCAGCAAGCGCTTACCCGACCGGCACGGACTATACTAATACATGTGCGCAGGAGTGGACGCTTGCAACACCAGTCTCGGGGTCCTTATTTTTGCAGCCGCAATGAACCTCGGCCAGTCCTGGAAAACCGTTCTCACACTCTTCGGTACCGTCCTCACCTTCTATGTTCAGACCTGGGAAGAATACTACACTCATACCTTAACATTGGGTATCGTCAATGGTCCGGTCGAAGGAGTTTTGACTCTGGTCACGGTTTACTTCCTCACTTGGCTGAAAGGAGGCGCCAGTTACTGGCAGCAGCCTATGCTGCCAAGCCTGGGGTTTCCCAAGAGTGCTTTGATACCTGACTCCCTCTATCAACTGGCCTGGAATGAATGGTATATGGTGTACGGGGGATTGGTCCTCGTCTTCAACACTGTCAGCAGTGTCTTGAGTGTCATGAATGTCCGCCGTGAAAGGGGCAAGGACCCGATCAAGCCACTTTTCGGGCTGCTACCCATCACCGTCACCTGGATCCTCATTCCCATCTATCTGTGGTTGAACCCCGTGATCCTGCACCATCACCTTGTCCCCTTTGTCTGGTTTGCCGGTCTCGTCAACGCTTATTCTGTCGGGCAAATGATTGTGGCCCATCTGGTCAAAGACAAATTCCCTTACAAGAACATCTTGATCGTGCCATTGGCTTGGGCTGTGGTTGACAGTCTAGGCCCACAACTGGGGCTGTGGCCGAGTGCCCTTGGTGGCGACATCTACCAAGTGGCCTTCGTGTTCCTTGCCCTGGGACTTGCCTTGGGGGTATATGGCAGCTTTGTCCATGATGTGATCACCACAATCTGTGACTACTTGGACATCTGGTGCTTGACCATCAAGCATCCGTACGTGGAAGACAAACAGAACGGAGAGGTGAAGAAATCGAAATGAGTTGGATTCAGGCGTGATTGATGGGGAGACCTGTCACTTCTGCTCGTGCCTTGTGACGGGCAACTCCCAAACTTCACATGGGTTTCATATTTCCTTGGCTCACTACAAGAGCCTGAGTCACTGGCTACGTTTGTTTCGAATGGAGTGATGGATTGTATAAAATGTGGTTGAGCATTCCAAATGCCCGAACCTCTTTCTTTTCTACCTATATCACCCAACTATCGGACCGGCCGTTTTCGGGGGAATATTTCTGAACCATGTCGGCAGAGAAACCACAAGCTCCTCCAGGGGGTGCGGCAGACAACGGGAAGGGGAGTGCCGGTACGTTTCTCCGCCGGTTATGTCCCTCGAAAAAACCATGGTCCAGAAACTGCTTTCGACGTGCACCGCTGACATGCTCGCCGCGGCTAGACCCAACAGCGGTCGCCCCATTGCAATCCCAGCCTCATCATGTTCTGCACTTTGGCGACATCCAGCAATATCACGCTGGGATGAATCAGCCACCACCTCCATACAATGCGTCGTCCAGGTCTACGCAGCAGGTCACCACTCCATGGATGCCTCAGACTAGTCTGAGTCATGGTCAATGGACATATAATCTCCCGGCTGATCGGAACGTGGATGATGGCCGGATGAGGATTTTCGAAGGTCAAATCACCACCACCATCCGCGGCGTGGAAACGACGATGAATTACGAAAAGTTCTTGGCCCTTGACAAAGACAGTCGAAATGCACTTCTTACGGCGGGTGCACCGCCGCCGCCACCCCCTGTTCATGTGCCTCCACCGCCTCCTCCGCCGCTCCCTGCCAGCAGTACGGTAGCACCGCAATCAAATGCATCTGAGTCCGCAACTCCACCTCCCGAGGAACCCAAATGCATGTCTTGCCATTTGCCAGCTCAACTATTTCCCATGCACGGCATCACGGTATGCGCTCGCTGCGCGGCCCTTGACAACATGCTCTCAATGGAGCACAGATGCGAGAGAAAGCCGACTGCCTGAGGATTTGTCGTTTTCTCCCGACGTCGATGGTTGGGATTGACTGACACGAACGTCACCGTTTGGAGTATCTGCCGGTGGAAAGGGATGAGCATTTTCTGGGCACTGCACATGAAATTGACCTCGGGCACCAACATTCATGGACTCTAAAGACTACTGCTAGACACTGAAATTGGCACATAATCTCAATGCAACCAACATATCAGCCCTTCCTGGTTCAAGTTCGAGCTTCGTCTGTGCTGGGTAGTCAAGATAGATCAATATGGACACACAACAAGGTCGGCAAGAGAAAAAGAGAACAGGGCGTCCGTCCAGTTTGGCAGATTTCATCATTTTAGCTCTTTTTCCTGCTCATGGTATCCGTAGCCGAAGAAGCACTTTCAAAGCCACGTAGTCTTAAGCTGAAAAAGGTAGGATAGCCGTCCTATTGGCAAGTCTTTGATTTTTTTTGGCAAACGATCACTCCGCATGCATGACCCATGCCAGGCGACCATTCATCCATGCAGGCCGATGACGGACTGCCAGCAAACGTCAACATCGAAAATGGTTCATCATAACCCTGTCCTCCCTGGGTAGATGATATTTCGTCTTAAGTCGTCAGTTCAAGTTCCGACTACACCAGGCCAACTCGCCCCGTCCACTACCACTTCCCAGACCCACTCGACTGTCTTCAGAAGCTCCCATCTCCCATCTCCCATGCCAGGCTCACGATGAGCTCTCCGCACACCAGATCCCCCAAGCCCAACTCGACATTGAAAAGCCAAGGCGGATGCGGCGGCGAAGAACGATCGATGGTGCACGGGTACAGACAGGTTGATGATACGGTCCAAGTCTAGTAGCCGAGCGCGGCCAACTTCTCCTTGGTCTTCGCATCGCCCGAAGACTTCTGGGCCTCGGCGAGTTGTCGTCTGGCAACCTTCTTCCTCTCGTAGTAGGCGGCGCCCTTGACCTTTCTCCGCTCCTCGAGTCTAGTCGACTAGTCAGCACGTGCCAAACACACGCAGATAATGTATTCAGGTGGGATTCATCATACCTGGCGACCACGTCCTGGTATTTCCAGCCGACCTCATGAGCCAATCGGCCCACTGTGCAGTACTTCCGTCCGGGCTTTAATCTGAGGACTCGCAGGGCCTGGGGGACGACGACGCGCTGTTTCTTGTCGTACGGGGCAGGCACACCCTCAAAGACCTTCAGTCTCTCCAGAGCGGCGGCGCCTCGAGCGGTCTTGTGTGGGATCATGCCGCGGACGGTCTTGTAGAAGATGCGAGCGGGCGCGCGGAAATGGAACGGTCCGCCTCGCGTTGGGTTGAATCGAGTGATCTTTCGGAGGTAGGCGTGGTACTTGACTGTAAACAGCCGACTATGTTAGCCATCCAAGTTCGCTGCGCTTCTCCTGTGAAGGTCTGGGTCTGGATCGGGGCGAGGAAGAAAAACGTACGTTTGGCACGGAAGAACTCGCCAGAGATGTTGAGCGCCTCGGTTCGGACGACAACAATCTTCTGGCCGTTCAACAGCTGCTTCGCGACTGTGCTGGCGAGACGACCGAGCAAGTGTCCCTTGCCATCAATGACAACCTACAATTCATAACCGTGTCAGTTGTCGTGCTTCTCTCTCATCTCCAATTGCCCAAGGGAACAGCCGGGATTTTCACAGCTGCCGCAGGACGGGAGGGGACCTACCACAGGCTCGAAGGTCGACATCTTGCCCCGGAATCTCCTGCCAAAAGTCGATGATGGGAAGAGGAATCGCAAGTTGGGCGAGGGCGTGACTTGTTTGTCGGAGTTATAGAAATCTGAGACTGACTCTTCGTCCGGATTTCGTGTGGTGCAGCCTGAGTGTGCGAAACGCAACGCCAAGGCCGATACCACTAGGGTGCTTGGCAGACCGCATCACGTGCGGTGCGGTGCGGTTCAGTGGCCAGTGGCTCTTGGTTCTCCAACTTGGTCGGAAACCCCGATCCAGGCCCGTTGAAATTAAGTGCGTTGTCAGACAAGTCGAGTTAAGAAATAAATGTCAGTCTTACCCCATCAAAGGCCTGCTGTCTCCTAGTCAGACAACTCGATTTATCTCCTTACCGGGGTGTGCTTCTCCAACTGGAACATCGAACTTGAAAAGTTTCTTCTTGGTCGATGGATGGTCTTGAACTACTATTACATGTACAGATACTGTAGTAGTTGAAGCCCCAGTTGTCAAGTCGTTCTCAGAAGAGGGGTTCTGACCAAGCATGAAGTCGGCATATCCTCGACACGTTGACCATGCTTACCGAGAGCTTTCTGGCAGCTACCCTAACTGCAAATAAAGCGCCGGCACACACCAGCGCCGCCTTGAAGGATGTAGGCATCTTCCTCCACGAGGCGCAGCCTCAAAGCACCTTTCGACACGGGTACAAGAAGAGTTCCAGTCAACCCGGTTGCGTTGCCATCAGTGACTCTCACATCTTCGCCGCACAAGCCGATAAGGCGGTCGTCCATGTCTACAGTCGCGAGCGAGGGAATCAGGAGGCCACTGTGCCCTTTCCCGAGAGACTGCATAGTCTAGTGTTCGCTCGAGGAGCGGCAATCTTGATTCTCGGGACGGAGGCAGGCAAATTGTTGCTGTGGGAGGTGGCCACCGGCCGACTGACCACCTCTGTGGCGGCGCACCTTCAACCTGTCTCCTCTCTCTGCATTACCCCCGACAACAAATACATCATCTCTGCATCCGCCGACACAAGTGTCCACGTTTGGTCGTTAGCACAACTCATCTCTTTCTTGCAGCTGGGAGGCACTTACGGGGCCGAAGACACCTCCAAATCACCTGTTCGCACTTTTGCCGCACATAGGACGGCTGTGACTGCAGCTGCTTGCGGCCACTCGGAGATCACGACGAACTTTGCCATCACCTCCTCCGAAGATGGGACCTGCTACATCTGGCATGTCGAGACTGGTCAGATTCTCCGGACGATATTACTGCCAATTGCGGCCATGTGCGTGGCGGTTGATCCTGCGGATAGGGTGATGTATTTCGGTGGGAAAGATGGGCAGATTCATGCCTGGGACGTTTTCCGGCATTCTGAGATAAGCCCGGTTTCGAACCTCGACCCGGCTGCAATCGCACCCATACAACTATCGGCAAAAGATGGCTGGGCCGCGCCGACGAAGGACATCGGTGCTGCGAACTGCTTGACGTTGTCTTACGATGGCACCTCCCTCCTCTCAGGACATTCCAGTGGCGCCGTGATTCGCTGGGACGTGGCCAAGCATCGAATCCTGAATGAAGTGGCCAACCTTGGCCAGCCTGTCACGAACATCGAGATGCTCGATCCTACCGGCTTCGCCAACCAGAAGCGGCCCGGATATAGTGTCGTCAATATCGTCAAACCAAACCTCGAGTTTGCATCATTGTCTGAAAATGGAACTTGTGGTGTGTCCGCCAAGTACAACCTCAATACCATGATCACTCGGCCGAATTCTGCACGGCAGAACGAGCACGACGACATCGACAATGCCATCACCGGCCCGGGCATCTCTAGCACCCTGCTCGATGCGGCTTTACGTGCCCTCGGCTCTGGCTCGGGCTCTGGCAGAGGTCTGATCCAATCAACGACAACCGACGACGCGGAAAAGGTCCAGGTGGAGAAGCTGGAAGAAGAAGTTTCCAAGCTGAAACAGCAAATTGCCGCATTTCGCCGTGTCGAGGAGAAAAGAAAGGACAAACGGCTGAAGAGGATGATGGAAAGAGAAAACATCGACACCAAAATGCGCGATGCTTATTTTGCAGCGGTCAAAAAGAGCAAAGATGGCGACGAGGCCGTGAAGAAATGGCAGCAGCAAAAAAAGGCCATCGACGCTGACAGTGATCGAGACTATCTTGACGACGAAATGGACTTGACCTGATCTGTCCGACAGACACTGTCCGAATCTCTCGGTACATTGCGAGTGCGAGTCTATTCCTGTCGTCGCTGTGGCAAGCAGCTTGGACGGTACCCGTGGTCGACATGTCCACATCCACATCCGGCCTCCGAACTTCCTTTGCAGAGCTGCTGTGCTTAGCTTAACTTAGCTTAGCTTAGCTCTTGCTTCTTTCCGACAGAGAGCGTGCCTAGCTGTTCAATCTCTACGCTACGCTAGAATTCCGCCTTCCACCCTTGACACGCGCCAGCATCAGGCCAAGGCCCATACACCATACGCCTTTTCAGGAAAATACACAAGAGCCGTCCAGCCATTTTGGAGGAACGAGTTGGGTCTGTCAGAAAGTCTAGTTCAGGCCTAGGAAGCCGGGTCGCGGTCAGGTCCCCAGCCTTACGCACACCGAACAACGGCCTACCTAGGAATTATATTAAAATGTGTCCGGACTCGGAGTACTCCGTACACAAATTGGTGCCAAGATTGTGCAGGGGGAGGGGGGCGAGGCTGAGCCCCTTGGACGTGTGTTCAAACACTGGTATATCGACGACAGCCCACCTCTGGTAGATTCCAGCCTAGTCTAGTCTGGCCGGCTGGCTGGCCGCTTCGATATAGCTCTCGATATTTTCTCCTACTCTCCTTTCTGACCGAGGATCGCTATCTTGTGGAGACAGGTAGCATACCACGCAACTGAGATGCATGGCCACTTGATCGCTATCTTGTGAAGACAGGTAGCATACCACGCAACTGAGATGCATGGTCACTTTCTCGTATCACGCTTACAATATTTCTCTCGTAGTACCTGACGAGTGTCCCCATTCACTCGAATGGCCAATGGTGATAGTCGGGATTAAGATTGAGACTAGCATTTTCTCGCAGAAACTGGTCCAGAAATGTCGGATATCCGATGCCATCCATGATGGTGAACTCGGAACCCCAGTCCAACGAGTGGTGAGTCAATAACATGTCGTCAGGATCCCTCGCGCCATCAGGGTACAGAGTATCTGCAACAGCCGACTCAAGATTGAAGACAGTGGCGGATTCGGGCGCGGTAGTATTCTCAGGCGCGGGTCGGTCGATCCGTTGGCCATCGTCGACTTCCTTCCGCGCCATCGGGTACGTGCCGAGCGGGTTGAGAATGTACTCGAGAGAGAACTGCGGGGGGTTGTCGCTTCTGTCGTTGGTGACGGTACTGGGGTCTAGTGACGATGTATTGCTATTGCTCCAACCGTGCCAAGTTGTCTCGCGTGAGAGCAGTCGGTCGAAGCGTTTCAGCGCCTGGTTGGCTGACTCGTAGTACATGTTGGCCTTGAGGTACCGCTGGAGGTACTGGAGGATTTGGACGTTGCTTTCTAGGATCTCACGATAGTCACGAGGAGAGATTTCAGGAGACAGAGGCTCGGGCTCGGCCCACGAGGCAAGACTGGTGACCAGCACACTGCTGGAGATCTGCGCGTGTTGCAGATATGGGAGATCGACGAGACTCGGCTTGTGGCAGTGCCACAAGTCCTTCAGGAGAGAGCCGGCATGCATGGCCTTGGTGGCGCACATGCGGTGAGATCGCCTGATAAAGTCCCTGGGAGCATTTTCTCGGATCCATTTGGTGGCGCTGTTGGGAAACACCAACTGTGAAACACCAATGCGATACAAATCGTTGTAGGTCTGGGCAAGGAGGATGTGCAGCCCGAAATACAGGTTCAATCGACCGTAGGCTTTGAACACGTAGGTGTTTTCCGGGGACATTTTTAGGCTGTCCGGGATAGAATCCTCCAGTTCGCGAAGTTCTCTGTCCAGAATATAGAAGCGCGAGGCTTCACCCTGTTCCCAGGGTATTTCGCCTTGTAGATGTTTGACGTAGCGCAGGATCTTGGAGCGCACGGCCACGACCCGGATATAATAGGCGCGTAGGTCGAGGTTGTGGGCAGCAGCAGTGCCCTGTGAATGATCAACCAAGGGGAGCAGCTTGCCCGGAGTCAGCATTTCGGTAATGCAGGGGATATTTCTGACAAATAGATCTTCCGAGCAGGGCAATTGGACTTGGATATCATCTGTCGAGACGAAGCGAAGCTGGTCGACACCACACTCGATGAAGGCATCGAGGAGATAACAGGCCCACATAAGCCGTCGTCGACTTTCTTGGACGGCCCCAAAGGTCTTGTTCTGTTGGGGTATGGGGTGAACATCGTGGTTATGCTCGATGTTGATTTGCAACAATTGCAAGTGCCGGGCGATGGTGCCTGAGATGAGGAAGCCTTTTACATAGTCGCCAGTGCGCAAATAGTATTCGTGGAGCAATATCTGTATCATGAGAGCCTCGCTTCCTAGGCCGCTACAGTTCGATGACACAGCCTGCGCAGCAACGTCGGCCCAACCTCTCCCGGCATCGAAGAAGCGGATGCCGGACTCGACGCGGACGAGGTCGAGGTCCCCCTGGTCGTTGGCACTCGCGGCACCCGTGACCAACTTCGCATAATAGAACGGAGCGGCCAACGCGCACATGATGTGGACAAGTCCCGAGTGGGAAGGCGATGGCTCGGCGGCAGGAGAATCCTGGTTTGTGCGTGTGAAGCGTTCCATGAAGCTGGGGATATGCAAGAAGCCCAAGCAGCGAACATTGTGGATGTGGGCAAAGTAGAGGTCGATCAGCTCGACGACAAGGTCGGTCGAAGGCAGATCTCGGGATGTCAGCCATTTTGGCAGAGCGTAGGAGGAATGAGAATGAGAAGGCGAGAGAGGATACGAAGGAGGATGAGACGAAGGGCCGACAGAGGAGTGGCGGTCTAGCACGGGAGAGCTGGCGGAGGGACTTCTGGTGGTGTTGGTGGTATTGGTAGTGTTGGTAGTGTTGGTGGTGGTGGTACTGGTGCTGCTGGTAAGAGTGTCGTCGTAGATGCAGTTCAGGCTTTTGCTGCGGCATCGCTCGCACTCGGCGCCACCGGTGCATTTGGCCTTGCAGCGCCTGCACTCGACACACGAACGAAGGATTCGCCGCCGAGGGAGCCCAGCCTGGGTTCGGCCATGATGAGGATGAGGATGCACGCTCAAGCTTGAGATCAGGCCTAAGCCGACATCCGTTGGAAATCCGTACACGCACCGCTCACCCAGCCTGCGGCATCGGTGACACGCCCCTGGCGTTCGGTCACACCTGATCTGCAGAGACGGCAACACACCACATCAGCTCCACACACGCCCTCTGTACTCTGTACTCTGTGCTCTGGATTTGGGATGGGGAGTTCCAGCGCACCTTTCGCTTGCGACAGATCAGGCAGCTGGCCGACTCCATCTTGTCCAACCGTGGCCCGTCACGGCCCCAGTCCCAGTCCCATTCCAGTCCCAATCCAACCTTTGCCCGATTCTACACGCATTGGACAATGCACGAAGAACAACAAGGGAAACAGAAACACAAGAAGGATTTCGTATAACGGGGGTGGTTAGAACCGACAGCACGTTTTTCTTATCTTTTTCCTTCCCACACATCGAAGGCACATATCGTCCCTACACACCCTGCGGAGTACAGCGTAGCGCCTCTCTGGCGGCGATCGCGCGAGGCTCTGGAGAAATGGTGCTATCGCCCTCCAATCAGCGGGCCCCGGATGTCGGCCACAGCCTCGCGAGCATCACCCGCATTGTAGGTCGGAGCACAGGGTATCCGTATAGGGAGTGGATGAGGGGCGGAAATTGGCAGCCAAGTTGAGACGGTCGGTTCATAGGGTTGGTACGGTTGTTGACGAAAAGCATGTCGAAAACGGAGTAAGTATATAGTCGTCATGACCTGTGTTTTCTGTTCTCGGTCCTCTGTTCAGTGTTATCTCGAAATCGCAATCTGGATACTCTACCTGCAGCACCGCCATCTTTGTCGACTTGGGTTTTGTTGAGCTGGACAGGTCTGGATCTACCCACAGTCTTCTCTCCTTACAGCCATGCAGGTGCTCCCCATCCTTCTCACTGCGGCTGCGACGGTGTGCAGCTCTGCCTGGGCTTCCTCCGGGGCGCAGTTCCGAGTGTTCGACAACACGGCGTACGTCAACACGACGATCGGGTACGGGACGACCAACATCAACTGGATACCCAACTACGTGTGCCATCCACTGGTGCAGGGCGGCGTGCTGCCGGCGGCCGAGGCGTGGAAGAGCGCAGTGCGCGAGTGGAACATCTACCCGGGCTATCCTCTCGTGCTGGACTGCGAAGACCTGTACTTCAAGAACGCGTCGACGGCCGACCTGAACCTGCACATCCTCTCTGCCCTCCAGACCTGGGCCGACGAGGTGGTGTCGCCGGGCCAGATCATCGGCTGGTACGGGTTGTCGGGGAACACGCTTCCCACTCTCTACGACCACTATCGCAGTCTGATTGCCAACCACAGCGCGCACGCCTTTTTCCCGTCCGCCTACACCTTCACCAGCAACCTGTCCAGTTGGAACAGTTCGCTGAACTCGGTCGTGCAGACCATCAAGACCATCGACGACAGCTTGCCCATCTGGCCGTACACCTGGCCTCAGTACCACAACAACTACACCTTCTTGCCCGTGGACCTGTGGAAGAGTGAGTTGCAGCTCCTGCAGGCGAGGCGTGACATTGACGGCTTCGTCATCTGGGGCGGCAAGAACCATGCCGTGTGCAACGATACCTGCCAGGCCACCGCCGGGCAACAGCCGTGGCTCAATGCCACCAGGACCTATCTGGCCACTCTCTACGGCTTGTACACTGGCCAAGCAGAGAGGTCTGGAGCCCAAGTGTTTTCATAATTCTAAGGCGGTGCAGTGCGGCAGCCGGGGCCAAGAAGGAAAAGGATAAGGGTACTGTACCTAACTTGTGATAATATGGTCTCTCACATCCCAATCTCATTTCTGTCAAAGGTTGAAATGTTCCATGTTCGCTCTCAAAGTGGTACAGGGGGGGCCCAGACTATTTAGGTGTGCCTATCGTGCCTGTATCAGCCTTCTGGTTAAAGGAAAAGGCTGGGAATGGTCAAGTTAGTGCCTAATTTTGATAGAATTCAATTCCACCCAGTAGATTGTCATGGGCCTCCACAGGCTACAAATTGAACCTGGATCTGTAGATTGCTATGGGCCTCCACAGAGGCTACAAACTAAATCTAAATCTAAATCTGAAACAGAAACCAAACAACCTCACACTTTACTACAATCGAGAGACTCTGGACTCTCTCCCTGGCCGAACGGTGGCGAGTCCGAGTCGTGGTCCGACGCGTAGGATACCTTGTGGAGGGTCCAGACGGTGGGAACGGCCAGCAGCAGACTGCCCATAGACAGGCCCCAGTTCATGGCGAACTGGGTCATAGGGCTGACTTTTTCGGCGTTGATTCTCCAGGCCATGGCACCGCCGGCGGGCTTGAGGGCCGAGTAGGCGCCGACGATGACGGCGTTGACGACGGGGTTGTGGGACTGGGCGCCGATGATCCAGTAGCAGTAGGCCTGCCAGAAGGAGTCGTAGACGCCGTAGAAAAAGTACAGGAACATGGGGCCCAGGTACTGGCTGCCGGCGCGGTAGTCGATGTCCTGCTTCAGCCCCTGCTTGAGGCGTCGGTCGTCCCACACCTGGAAGCGGTAGCCGCCGCCCCAGATGGCCATGCCGGTGACGAAGAGAATGGCCCAGCCGATTTGGGCGCGGGTGCGGCGGTTGAGCTGGCGCTGGCGCAGATGCAGATCGAGCACGACGCCCATCAGCAGGCCGCCGACCATTTGGGCGATCCAGTACAGGGCGCCGTTGAGCGATCGCGTGCGCAGGTTGAAGGTCATGCCGTTCACGTTGTTCTGCTGGTACGAGTAGAAGACGTTGGCGTTGTAGAACATCGGATACAGGCACATGATCTTCCAGTCGAAGATGATCTTGATGGCTTGCCCGACACTGCTGCGCACGTTGGCCCAGTTGAGCGTCTTGGACGCGGTGGGGATGCGGCTGCCGTGGTATTTCGTCGACAGCGTCTCCGTCGACGACACCAAGAGCGAAAGAGCCCAGCCGAACAGCATGACCACCATGTAGGCAATGTACGTCGAGTCTGTCACCGTGCCGGACTTGGAGTGGAAGTTGAGCCCGAAACTGGCCAGCGAGCCGATCGCGCCGCCGAGGTTGAAGATGACCCAGAACAGTCCTATGGCCCGGCCGCGACTGTTGTCGTCGGTGTAGGTCACCATGATGGTGCCCTGCGCAACCCAGAAGAAGGCCGCCCCGATCCCGAGCAGGGCTCCAGCCGCGATCACAAACGACCCGTTGGCCGTTCGGTTGTAGTGCAGCAAAGCCCCCGCGTACAGGGCATACGTCCAGCCGCCCAGGAGAAGCGACAGGCGAGGCCCGAGATACTTGTAGAACGCACCAACAAGCACCAGCGCCGCCCCGGCGGTGGCTGCGTGCGTGGCCACGTTGGAATTGGCCGCAACCGTGCTGTCGACCTGGCCCGAGCCTCCCATGCCGGTCAAGGCATTGTACATGCCAGGATTGCAGAAGGAAATCAGCGAAATCAGGCCGACCTGACACCACGGCTCGTGGTATAGTCTGCTGAAGACGTTTTGGCCTGAACCTGGCTGGGAGGGTAAGGGCGTGGTGCTATTGCCACCCCCGTCATGGTCATTTGAGAAGGTCACCCCGGCTTCGGCTTCGGTCTTGGAAAGAGACATTGCGAGATATCAGATATCGGAACAGAGAACAGAAGAGCGTACCTGTACCTGGCAGCCGGAGGAGTGAGGACAGCACACATCATTGCTCGAAATGCAGACAATATCCTGAGATATTTATCGTGGTGGCCCATGAAGCTAAAGATCACTAGAGGTCACCACGCACGCCATCTGTCCGGCTCTCGTTGACGCCGGCGGATCTCGCTGCCAACGAGATCCGTACAGTGGACAGAATCCACTCGCCGACATCCTGAGGCTTGTAGACGACTCCGTACTCTGTATAGATAGATATATCGGACACATGTTTTCGAACGATGGGACAAGTCTTGACCAAGCCAAGCTGACCGTCCACGTTCCAATGACACCACGCAGATACCAGTCGTCTCATCTGGCCAGCAAATGATGCCATCCCAGCAACATGGGACATTGGACCACCTCCTGACCGAGGCTGTCGGGCAACGGGCCCAATCGACCGACTCACTTAGTACGCTGGAGCTGTGCGAAGCCTTTAATTGGGAGGAGGCTCAGGTGGCCCCTGCCGTGGCTTGCACTCTGCCTGCGATTGCCTCGTTGATTGACGACCTGGTCCCGCGGCTTCGGAGTCACGGCAGACTGATCTATGTGGGAGCCGGCAATAGTGGCAGAGTCGGCTTTATGGACTGTAGCGAGCTACCCGCCACTTTTGCCGCCGATCCAAAGCAGTTCTTGGCCGTCGTCGCGGGAGGGCCTGATGCCATCATCCAGGCCCAGGAAGGGGCCGAGGACGGGGAGATGGACGGCGTCACCCGTCTGGAGGCTCTGCAGTTGACGTCCAAGGACACGGTCATAGGCATCTCGGCCTCGGGAAGAACCCCTTTCGTGGTCGGCGCACTCCTCCAGGCCCTGAAGAGTGATGCTCTGACGGTGGGTATCACGAATACACATCCGTCCCGGATCAGCAGACTTGGAGTCACACATTGCATCTCTGCTCTGGTCGGGCCTGAGTTGGTGGCTGGAAGCACTCGACTCAAAGCCGGCAGTGCTGCCAAACAGATCCTCAACATGATCAGTACCTGCTCCATGATCCGCCTGGGAAAGACCTACCAGGGCCTCATGATCGACGTGGCAATCAAGAACGACAAACTTCGAGCCCGGGGACGAAGGATCGTTCGCCATGTCGCCAAGGGAGCTCCTCTGTACATGGTCGACGAGAACGGATCCCTGTCGCCCAACACCATCCAGCTTCCTGACAGCCTGGAAGGCGATGCCATGCTCGACCGCCTGATTGCGACATGTGGGAACAGTGTCAAGCTGGCTTCAGCTGTGGCCATCTCTGGCCTTGACCCTGATGCTGCCCAACGTCAGCTAGATCTGATGGACGGCCACTTTCACCGGTTTGTCGAGAGCCTGAGCCTGCCAGTACAAGGACAAGCTGCCCGGGCAGAGACTAAGGCGCCGGTTCTCCCTAATGGCAGTGTCAGCCAAGAATACTTTCTGTCCATCGACGGCGGTGGAACCAATTGCACAGTGTGCATCGCAACGCGGTCCCAGATTGTCGCCCGCGCCACAGCCGGCGCGTGCAACTTCAACTGCGTCAGTCTGGAACAACTTCTGGAACAAGTCAAGTTGGCTCAAGCCAGGGCGCTGGCTCAAATGCCTGCCGAATACCACAGCGGCTCGTTGGCTAAGGCCGGCAGCATGGCCAGATGCAGGTTCAAATTCACCAAGGTGTGGGCAGCCATTGCTGGCCTGTACCACGCCTACCAACTCGAGACGTTGACGCGACGGCTCGAAGACTTGTTCGGCGTTTCCTTGGAGGACGGCAGTCTCTGGATCACCAGTGACAGCGTGCTTCCCAGCGCGTGTATTGGCCTGGATGACTCGGTGGAAGGGGGAGTTTCGGTGATTGCTGGCACCGGATCCGTGGCGACCGCCTTCCGAAAAAGGTCCAACGGCGAGGTGGCTCAGGTAGGCCGCACGGGTGGCTGGGGCCACCTCATCGGTGACCAAGGCAGTGCCTTCGACATCGGGAAGAGGGCGTTGCAGACGGTGTTGGTCCGCCTAGAGCAAAGCCAGGGCGGCGATGGCCATGGTCATGAACTGACGGAGCTCGAAGCCCGGATCTTGGCCAGGCTTGACTGTGGTGGCAAAGGGGAACTGCTCTCGAGCATTCTTCATTCGAGTAAACCAGCCAAGCTCCAGATTGGTGATGTGGCAAGGGTGGTTACCGACTTGGGCCTTCGAGAAAAGGACCCCGACCCCGATGCGCTGGCCATTCTCACGTCTGCAGCCCGATCTCTGGTGCAACTCATCCTCCCCTTGACCAAACCCCCCATTTGTGACCCCGGGGAAAGCTCCCTTGTTTTGTCCGGCGCCCTGCTCAACCTTCCTGGCTATCGAAAGCTGATATTGGACGAGCTGGCCTTCACGCAGCCGATCCCGTTCAAGAAGGTGGTTGTGTTTGATGATGTCTCAGGCTGTGCAGCCCAATTCCTTGCCAGGCGAACGGGGACGGAGTGATCGGAAAGACTCTGTATACTTACCTATACAAGACACGAGACACTACAAACTGCTTCGGTATAAGCATAGTTGGTGCTCAGTCGTAGTATGGGAATGGGGATGCCATCCATAAGCACAGCCAGCATTGAAAGGAGTTTAACCCGCCAATTAGGATCACTGATGTACACATAAAGATACAGATAATGAGAAACAAAGTCAGCCGCATGCATACAATATACAATTGCTAAGATGTTCGTAACAAACAGAGGTTGAAAGATCAGGTCCCTTGTTCTCCATACAACGAGCAAGGCCCAATTTATGACAGCCATTGCCAATATTAACTAACGTTGTTCGAATGTTCAGCTTGAATATTCGAATACAGTTGTACAAGGGTTGTCAAGACAAAGATAGAAGAGAACAAAAAGGGCACAGTACACAGTAAACAGTAACTAACCATCTCCCATCAACAATCAACCGACTAAGGTGTCACACTGGTCAAGAAGGGCAAGGTCAGATTCGTGTAGAAACTGGCGCCCTCCACCACCGCCGGAGTTCCGGCTGCCGTGACGTTGCAGTTCTCGTTGAAGTTTCCCCAGGCATTGTACTTGTCGGCGATGAAGTCCAAGTAGCTGCTTAGCAAACAACTGTTTCCTGGACCGTCCTGACACGACACTGGATAGACAGCATCGTTGAGGAGGATCCGGATATAGGTCGAATTGCCAGACGTGGCACGCTTGGAATGGGAATGCGAGCCATCCCCATCCCCATCCCAGTGCTGGCCCATTGTCCGAGTCACGGTCACGGGCTCTCCGCAGTCAGATAAAGTGGGAGGAGCAGTCCCGACCAGAGTAGGAGTGGGAGAAACAACCTCGATCAGAGTAGGAGTGGTAGAAACAGCCCCGATAAGAGTCGTCGAAGCACCCCCGACCGGAGTCGTAGTCGTCGCGGTGGCGGACTTGGTTCTGGTCGTTGCAGTTGCAGATGCAGGACCGGTGGGACGAGGAGCATCGGGCTCGCAGTTCAGCACCTCGAAAGCGACGGTGCCCCTCATGGAGATGAAGCGCGATGTGATGTAGGTCCAGTAGTCGGGGATTCCGGTGGAGGGCAAGGGTGGTTGGTCATCGAAAATGCCCATGGCGGCCGTCATCTGCGCAATCTGGTTGTCGTTGAAGAAGTTCATGAGCAGGTCAGGCAGAACGAAAGAGGAGCCGTCGAAGTCGACCCCGACCTGGCCCGGCCCTTGGTCCAAGAGGGAGAGCAGAGCCTTGAGGTAGGGCAGCCACATGGATTTCGGGATGGCCGAGCCCGGTCCTTGGGTGTAATAGTAGCTCAGGCCCTGCGCGTACTCAAAGCCCTTGAGTTCGTCGTCGGTGAAGACGCTGCACCATGGAGAGAGGCGGCCGACAATCTGCGACTCGTAGCCGCACAGAGAGGGGAAGCCCGAGATGTCGGAGCTGGTCAAATTGAGGTCGCCATCGATCAGCTTGGACAACCGAGCTTGGATGGGCGGCAGATAGACGTTGTTCCCTAGGAGTAGGAGGCACGTTAACGTTAGTCTTGAGATTCGGGCCAGCTAATTTCACACAACAGTACTAAAAGTTCGCAGCGCTTACACTCGGTGGTCTTGTTGGTTTTGGTCGCCTTGAACAGCGGGCAGCTGTCTGAGGGGCCGAGCGAGTTGCCCGTTGCCAGCGGCGACGAGGTCGAGTTGATGCTGACCACGCTACCGAACTGTTCGGCCAGCGTTCCCATGAATCCGCGCATGAAGTTGCGCGCAGTATTCACCACACGGGACCCGGAAATGGGCCAGGAATACTGGTTGGCCCAGACCAGGAAGGGCTGGCCATCGACATAGTTGAGGTCGGGGTCTGATTCAGCGTCAGCGTCGGCGCCAGTGTCATGTGCTCGGCAGCATAGCTATTGCTATAGCCAGGAAAGACGGAGACGGCTATATTCACATCGTGTTCTCATGGAATAACCCAGATCATAAGCCTGGGATATCAGCTGTCAGCATCTCCTCATCATGTCATGCCCCTTGCATGGCATTGGGATTGGCCAAAGACGTGACTACCTCCTTAGCACCCGTGATGGATTCCTGGGACATCTGAACAGTGGTGTTTTTCAGCACCGGCTCCCAAGACTTCAAGAAAGCCAAGGAACCAGTAGCGGTGAAGTTTGCTGCTTGAATCTATGTATATGCGCGCAAAATGCTTCTCGTCAGTACTCAGTAGCGTGCTCAAGTTGAGCCTTGAGCTCGAGGTCAGGGGGAAGAATGGCAAGCAAACCAACCTTGTTGTACAAAGTGACCCAGCCCTGGTAGGAACCTGGATCGGGAAATCTATATATGACAATCACCTGTTAATGCGGCTGATTCTTCTGAGCCAGGTGAAGGTGAATGTGGGCCGGGCCCGAACCTGCTTCCATGTCTCACCAGGTAGGCTGCTTGCTGTACTGAGCAGCCATCAGGGACATCGCTAGAGATACCCTTGATACTGGGACCTAGGATGTGGTTCCGAGCATTAGCATTAGCAATGCATGCTGCGCAAGATACTGGATATTGGAATGGGGTCAATTGCTTACCAGCGATCCAAGGACTGCTCGCACCGAGCCACGCGAGAGGGTCTGCTGCGCCCACGACATCTGGCAGGTTGATATCCTGTGTCGGGCTCAGATTCTGGGCGGCTACCGCACCGACACCGACAAGCAACAATGCCGCCGAAAGTGATCTCAGGGACGGCATGATGGAGAAGATATCAAAAATTGGTACCGATCGACTGACTGTTGGCAATCCTTCCTTCTCCGTACTCTTGTATATTTATATTGATACAACTGCGAGACCGGCCATCTGGCCCGTCCAACAGCCAAAATGGAACAATAATGGGCTTTTCATGGTCCATACCGGACAGAAGTACCCGGAATCAGAATTGTCCTGTTCTAGCCTGCCGTTAATTACCCACTGTCAAATTCATCACTACACCTAGGCGCAAAAGAGGGGGGAGAGTAGAATAAAAGGGAACGGAAGAAGAGCAAATGAAGGGCACGTGTGGGCATTGGGCAACGATGATTTGAGACGAGTTAATTGCGTATAGGAAATACATACTAATTAAGTCTGTACCCCGCTGAAACTCTATGCCTAGGAAGAGAAGGTCCCAAGGCTGAGGCAATTTCTCGGTAATTGTCAGCCTTGCACGTGCTAGACCTTTAGGTAGGGATCAATTGGGGCTTAGGCCCCTGAGTCCCTGAGCCCTCTTTAAGCTCTCCTCGTCCCTTAGGCTAGCTTCTTCTACAACCATCACCGTTATAATTAAGTCACCCAGACCCAGCTTCCTGGGCCAAGGCAGATCTGGTCTGCGTTCCGGCAGTAGTCTTGGTGGTGGGTTGGCAGTCAGTTCCTCGTATTGATAACCGCCGGCGATGAGATATGATTCCGACCAAAATCATGCACGCCTCCATTTCGACACCTATCAGGCATTTTGTTCATCAAAGGGATTGACGGTTCTCTTGAATCTCTCTCAAACTTTATAGTCGTTTAACCACGGATCATCGAGGAGCTCACGGGCAGTTAGCCGGTCATTCGGATCCCATCGCAATATTGACCTGATAAAGTTGAGAAACTGCTCCTTCTTTTCGCCTTCAAACCGCTATTCTCTTGCCTCAAGTGACAACTTGTCGGTTAGGTCAATGCCAGTTATAATGCGGCCTGGATCAGCCTTCAGTTTACACCCAACAGACTCCCGAAACGAAGGAACATACCTGATCGGTCAAAATACTTCCAACTAGTCTCACTCTTTTGCAAAAACTCTAGGGGGGGCGGGCCAAGGTATGCTGCCATTTCTGAGATGTGATATTTATTTGAAAGCTTGTTGGTGACCGGGTCGTAAGCATCAAACAGATGTTTATCGTAAAAAACATCCCAGATCTAAAGGGACTTAGTAAGCAACTTGAATTCTGATTTGACGTTGCACAGGATGTACCATACCATGGCGCCAATGTTCCAGATGTCAACACTGTAGCTCCAGCTCATGTCCAGTAAGACCTCGGGTGCTCTGTAAATTTCTGGCTGAATATCATCGTCGCTATTTCCTCCTTCGAATCGAGCTAGGCCAAAGTCGCTCAAGACGGGAAGTCCAATCACCTTTGGCCTGTCAATGGGGCGAGACTGGTAGATCGTGCGGTCTGCGTAGATATTTCGTGGGCTAGGGTTAGCTATCTCGTCTTTTTCAAAGGCTTCCAGAACTGAGTCATCGCCGAGACCAAGCATAATGTTGCTTGCTTTGATATCTAGGTATGTATCAGCTTAGGAGTCCATTTGGTGTTCAATACCGTAGACTATTCCACACCTGTATGCACCAAGTGACATTCGCTGTGCAGATAGTCTACTGCTCGAAGAAGGCAGGAAAGCAGCGGTCTAAGGAGCTCTTCTGTGAGTCTGTGCCGGCTGTCTTGGTATTGGAGTGCCCTGAGGCTTTGCCAAAGAGGACGGTGGACGAGACATTGATGCTTGCCATCGGGACCTTCGGCCTCGAAGCTATCAAGGCAGGTGCGAACATATTTCCGTCCAGGATGGTCGGATTCAATCGTGTTTAGATATTTGTAGATCGTCACCTCGTGGTCCAAGGCTGAACTCAGGCATCGTGCAAAGATTTTGAGAACGACGTAGTTCTGCTTCCTGTAGGTTGGTTGTTAGTTAAGAGTCTTTCAAGTAGGGTCATGATGCACACTCCAGATCCCAGGCGAGCCAAACCGTTGAGCTGGCACCAAATCCAAGCTTCCCAACAATTCTGTACTTGGACGCGAGAACTTCACCAATGTAGGTCGGGTAGAAGTTCGAAGGGCTGTAGAAAGGAAGAGTCTCTTCTTCGATTTTCCTTATGCTATTCTCTTGTCTGAGATCCTTCCCTCCAGTTGGAGAGTAGCTTCTGAATTGAGAAGAGTACCACAGACGCTTCCATGGTGCGCATTTTATTGCGGTCGGGGTCAGGCGCCATCGTATAGTCGCCCTGTGCATGAGGTCTGCAGTGTTGCGTAGTTCATAGAGTGCCTAGCACCTCCTACCTGTCGGTGTTGTAGTAGTGTCTTTTCACTTCAAATGACGGTGACTCCCTCATGAATAAGCGTCATTTAAGTAAAAAGACGCTACTATCTTCTCTTCTTTCCTACCTTTCTCGATAAGTTTATACTATAACAATGGTATTTTATCTTAAAGATAAAATTTATAGGTTAAGTGGTACTACTAGCTATAACTATATAAAATTACCTATTACCGTTATCGAGTATAGGAAGACAAGGCTGTATATTCTACCTAAATCCGAGTGGGTTGGTGTCTGGCAAGAGATTTGCGCAGGCTGCCAGTGGCTTGGCAATTTGACGGCACTGCCGCTGCTCGAAAAAGACTTGGTTAATTGTAGCTTGATGAATTCAATTTCTTTACCAAAGCGCAATAGACCTCAGACATCGACAATCCCACATCCGCAGAGATCTCGAGCTACACAGCTCGAGACTGCGACCCTGATCTCGTACACAACGCTGTCTCTCACCCCGCTGAGAACGCTTTTCAATTCTTCCCTTCGCCTTTCAATCTTCGCAGCCGGATCTGCAATTGCAACTGAGCCTTGCTTCAAGCCAACCTTGCGTAAAAGCGCTGCCGTTCTTCTCAACCACCCCCAGACCCGCGGATACGCTAAGAAGAAGATGCCTCCCAAGAAAGCCGTCAAAGAAGAGAAGATCCTGCTAGGCAGGCCGGGGAACAATTTGAAGAGCGGTATCGTATGTAGGCAGTGTCCACAGAAAAGACTCTACGTCGCCGGCCACGATGGACTGACATGCTCGCTAGGTTGGTCTGGCTAATGTCGGCAAATCCACACTTTTCCAAGCCATTACAAAATGCTCGCTGGGCAACCCTGCAAACTTTCCCTATGCCACCATCGATCCTGAAGAGGCACGAGTGATCGTCCCCGACGCTCGATATGACTGGCTTTGCGAACACTATAAGCCCAAATCCCAGGTCCCAGCCAACTTGACAGTATATGACATCGCTGGTCTGACCCGAGGCTCTTCTACGGGCGCTGGTCTCGGTAACGCCTTCCTGTCACATATCCGGGCGGTCGACGCCATTTTCCAGGTTGTGCGGTGTTTTGATGACGCCGAGATTATCCATGTCGAGGGAGATGTCAACCCGACGCGAGATTTGGACATCATCTCCGAAGAGCTGAGACTAAAGGACATCGAGTTTGTCGAAAAGGCCAAGGAGAACTTGGCAAAGCAGACGAGAAGAGGCGGCCAAAGTCTTGAAATGAAGAAATTGAAAGAGGAAGAGGCCACAGTGGACAAGATCCTTGCCTTCTTGAAAGACGGCAAGGAAGTCCGAAAGGGCGACTGGAGTCCCAAAGAGGTAAGCTGGCTCCCCCTTTTACTTGTCGTCACATCTTTCTGTCCCATTTATCATGATGAACAAGAGCTATTAGCTCTATAATCCCAGCTCGTCGACAGCAGCCTCGCTATATATCTCACGTTTGAGGCTGCAATGAGAGGAAGTCCAACCCTGAAACCCAACAGAACACACTTTGACTGTACCTGGCAATGGCTGTCTAGCAATCACTGACACAGAGTTTGTCGTAGGTCGAGGTGATCAATCCTCTCTTCCTACTTACTGCCAAGCCAGTCGTCTACCTGGTCAACTTGTCCGAAAAGGACTACATCAGACAGAAGAACAAGTATCTCCCCAAGGTCATGGAATGGATCAAGACCAATGCGACCGGCGACCCAGTCATCCCGATCTCCGTGTCGTTTGAAGAGCGTCTTGCCAGCCTCTCGGACGAAGAGGCAGCCGAGGAATGCAAAACACTCAACACCAAATCGGCCTTGCCCAAGGTCGTCGTGACCATGCGCCAGGTCCTCAACCTTATCAGTTTCTTCACCACCGGCACAGATGAAGTCCGACAGTGGACCATTCGGAAGTCAACGAAGGCTCCGCAAGCTGCAGGAGTGATCCACACAGATTTCGAAAAGACCTTCATCCAGGTCATCGTTTACAACTACGCGACTTTAAAAGAGTATGGCGACGAGAACGCAGTGAAAGCTGCAGGAAAGGTCATGACCAAGGGCAAGGATTATGGTAAGCAAGCTGCCACCCGAACATGATCAACCCCAACCCCCGCGTACTGACTGTGCCCTCGCTGCAGTCGTCGAAGACGGTGATATCCTCCTGATCAAAGCCGGTGCGGCCAAGGCTTGAAAGTCTGAGTCTTATACCCCCTTTCCCAGGAGAAGCGAGACCCAGTCATCATTCTTCCTGCGGATGAATGGCCCAGGCGCTCCTCTACCCGTCCGCATTCTGGACTTGTTCGACCTCACTGCTCAGGACAGGTTCCGAATCGGGCTTTATTGAAGCATCAATGGCACGCAAACACTTTTTTTGGCCGTGGCTGCTCCTGCCGTGATCCCAAATTACAGATCACTACGACATTTCGATGTAGATGGCATGGCAAGCTGCTTCATCACCATCAATCGACCAGAGCGATGATGGGGCTGCCAATCAAACAAATCAGCTTTAACGGAGCTTGCTTAATCCCTCCCTGTTCGCAAATGACTTATGCCTTGCCTTAGTTTCTCCCGTCCCTGTCCCATCTCATAAGTAATGACGGGTCTTGACCCCAGGTGCTGCCCATCCGAAGCTCCATTCGTCGATCAGTTTTCAAAAGTAGTGTCACAGTGCTCATGCCAGATCGATGCCATCTCGGCCATGCTATCCTATCCCATCCCGTCCGGTCCTATCCGATTCAACGGTCCCGCAGTGATGTCCGTCCCCCCGTCGTGTTGTCCATGTATCAATCAAAGGCCCGCCCAAGCCACCCGGTTCTAACGTACAAAGCGCAGAGGCCTGCAGAGACTATGCCAGGCTTTCCGTCAAGAAGAAGGCATCCGAAATAAAAATTCACTTTTCGAGCGCCATGTCGTCCCGATCCGGATCCGGATCGTTGCCCGTCTCGTCGACATCGACCAGATGGAGCATTCTCGCATACGGCACCGTGATTCGCTGCAGATCGCGATGTTTCCCTGTTCACAAGTAAATCAGTCACCTGGCTCGTTCTCCGTCACTTTGGAGAGGCAAGAGCAAAGCGGAGAGGGGGGCATATGAGCATCAACATAGGGATACAAATAGACATACCGAGTAGCAAGACGACGTCTTTGAGAAGTTCTTCTCTAGGCCACCCGCAGATCGTCGTTGACTCTTCCTGCCAATTGCGGCCTTCGACCGCATTCGGGGCCAGGATTTTGCCGCTTTCACCTGGTCGGTCTGGTTGCGGTTCCTCGACGATTCCACCCACCAGAGTGCGCAACAGCTCCTCCACTTTCAACCGTAGCCCTTCAGCGCCGAGTCTCTTCACGTACATGAGCAAATAGATCCTGAACTCGTCTTTGGCACCAAGCATGAGGGACGCCGCAATACGGTTCTCCAGGTGGGCAATGGACACGCCGGATTCAAAACTCTCAAATCCCTCGCGCGACAGCAGGACCTTGACGAGCCGTTGTAAGAAATAGGCACGACCACGCAAGAGGGTCTCAGACGTAGTGTTCCTCTCCAACCACGGAATGATGCCGGACGACACGTCGACAGACTTTTCGGCGTTGTTTCCAGTCTGACCCTTCGACGACTGGATGTTACCCACCGAAGAATCGGTCGTGTTCCAGTATTGACTGCCCACTGCCCACCAGACCTCGGATAAGCGTTGCCAGCAGTACATCTGGGGCGAGTAGGCGAAGCCTTCGCCGTTCGACAGGGTGACAACGATACGGCCCTCAGAATTCAGGCGAGCGTGCGTGATGGCTGGGGCACCGGTCGGATGCGCCGCAAGAGAATGCAGCGCTGTGTCGAGAACAGGGGCCAGTGACACGGGCGGATGGGGCGACGACATAGTCTTAACGTTCCAAACATAACACATGCCCACGCTGGTGATACACAGCAGCCAGGACTCGTTAGCCGCGAGAATCACTGGCTGGGCTTCCATGACGATGGCGCTGTTGAGCCGTCGGCCGTGCGGCGTCCAGAGGTATATTGATCCAGCCTCGTCCGCCGCCGCCCAGAATTTATGATTCCCTGTCACCAGGAGGACAGGACGAGGCAGGAAATCCTGCCATAGAGGCTGGTCCTTCCTCGTTAATGTGATCCGACACGGTTCACGATCTTGCGCTCGCGGTGTCAAAGATGGACCCGAAGGATTGCGAGCTTCGAATACAAATTCGGCCCTCGATTTGCTGGCAGCATCCTTCAAAACCTCGGCTGGCTTCCCTGCGGAATCGATGCCTTGCACGATATGTGCGCGGATTTTCGGTACTGCAAGTCGCAGCTGGCTCATACTGATTGCCGGGTTGATAACGGCAGGCCGGATCCACTCAGGGGTGACTTCCTGTCCGCTGGAAGGTAGCTGGTGCTGTGCTGGGAGTAGCCCCTCGGGTGTATTGGCGAGAATGGGAACAGCTCCCTTTTGACTCGCGGCGAGCACTCGTTTCTCTGTAGTTCCATCCTCCTCGCCTTCTAGCTGTGCATATTTCCTCTTGTTCCCCAGCAGTAAAGATGCTATACCGCCCTTAGGAAGACCGTCGAACGGCTTGGAGAGATCGAGGACTGTCTGCGGAGCATCGACGGCTTGAACATTGGCACTGGCACTGACGAGCTTTGTTTGGGGCAGAGAAGATTCGGCGCCGCCTGCGCCGGACACCAACAAGGGTCGGATACGCTTCTTGCCATCTTTGGTGATTTCGACCCTATTCTTGAGGCGTTCAAGTTTCGCCTGGTTCAGATCGTCTTGTGCCTTTGCAGCTGCGTGCCCATTCAATCGGTTCTCGGTCCCGTTCTGCAAAGTTTCTGTCGTTGTTGCCCCATTCGTTGATGCAGCTGCATTCACTGGGGCGGCGTGGGCAGACTGCGAGTCACCCATGAGAGCGCCCATCCTGCCTTCAACGCCCTTCAACTCGCCCGCCTTACTCAATTCTTCCAAGCGCAGGGCCTCAGTCGTCTCAGGGAATCCGAGACCCTTCCTCGAAGTTCCGAACTTACTAAGTGACCGGTCGTTCTCTTCAATGGGTCTTGGATAGCCTAACTCACCCGACTCGAACATGACGGTCAAGATCGTGCCGTCCAAAGCTGTTGCAAATAATGCCTGTCCGTCTGGGCTCCATGCTAGATCAGAGATGGGTTTCCCGGCAACGTCCTGCTGCACAACTAGAGGCCGTGGATTGTTCGTCGTCCAGATGCTTAGGCATTTGTCCGCACCTCCACAAGCGATAACTGTTGTATGAGCGGGGACATGCCCTTCAGGGGCGAGTCGATTGACCGGCTCCGAGCCATATAATCTCGGCGAGAAAGCGCAAACTTCAACAGGCCCCTCGTGCCCAATCAATGTGGTATCGCCATCCCAGGTTCCGCGATTAATGATGGCGATCGCACTGACTGGCCCGTTGACCGCATTGGAGGCGGCAATATGCTGTCCGTCTGGCGCCCAAGAGCACCTGCGAAAATATGTTGTAAGCGGAGAATTCACAAAGGGTTGAGTAATTGTCTGCTCGAGAATGAAGTTGTTAACTGCGTCGTGGCTGGTATAGTTTTGAGTAGGGGAGGTGAAGCGGAAGATTCGAATTGTTCGGTCGTCGCTCGCAGTTGCAAAGTACTTGTTGGCCGGATCAAAAGTGATGCCTTTGACATGGCTCGAGTGGTTGGACAACGTTTTGAGCTTCTCAAAGGTATAGCCCGACCAGACCACGACCTTGGAATCCAGACCGACCGAGACCAAGATCGTTCCGTCGTATGACCAGCCCAGATCCTGTACGTCGTTGTCGTGCCCGATCAGCCTGCGAAAAATGCGCCAGTTTTCAACCGGGGGAGCCTCGTTTGAACCTAGATCGTCCCTAAGCACAAGAGGTCCTGCAACAGCAGAAAACCAACTCACCGAATGTGGCGTGGCTCGGTGGACTGGGGTCATGTGTGTATATGCAAACAATCTTGTCATCGGCCCCTGAGGCAAGGAACTTCCCTCCGGGGGAGAAGCGAACGGTGTGGATGGTGCCAGAGTGATAGCTCATAGAGGCCAACTGTCTGGGCTTGTCGTACTTTGCATTTGCGGCGTTATAGATGGCTTCCGTAGACCATATTCGCACGTAGCCATCTGCGCGGCTAGTCAGCAGGCTGCATCACTTCCAGAGGACAGTAGGATTCGAAGCGCATGAGTGGTAGACGTACCACCGGCCGCTGTAACCAAGCGTTGTCCGTCCGGAGACACATGGCAGCTGTAGACTTCAAAGTCCTTCTTTTCCCCTGATTATACCGCTGTTAGCCCTTGGACACATTGTAATTCGTATGCGACGTAGTTGACGCGCTTTAACGCGTCGTGAGACTTTTTGTGCTGATCGACGTACCCCCATGTGTGAGCCAGATGGGCTTGATGATATGCATCGCGGACTATCTCGACGGCCGTAGGAGGGTCATTGCGAGCGAGCGAGGCGAGCGAGAGCAGGCGCAGGAGGATAGCGAGACGGCAGACCCAGCGAGAGTCTTGCACGGCCTTGATCCGATGCCGAAGGGCGGGTGTGTTGTGCAAACCGTCGTCTTAATGAAGTCGAACCGTCACTCCCTTGCGCTGCTTTTTTGGCGGGTCAAGTCATGTTACGTGAAAGCTCATGCACACCACCGTAGAGTCCAGGTATAGACGCAGACAGTGCCGCTTTTAATATCCCTATACCGGGGATTCGCCCCTTTTACTTGTTTTGCCTTGCCGGCTCTACTTTGTCACGTTTCTTAAGACGACAAGTGAAGACAGCATGTCGGTCGGTCGGTCCGAATCATGCCAACACGAATGTTATCCTCACAGCAGGTGGGAATACAAAGTCATCAGCACTCTAATTCTCGATGAACTATCTCGGGCCAGTTCCTAGTGCCACTTGTCTCATCTCGTGAGGATTGTGCTCGCCGCCTTTCCCAGTCGCCAGTGTCTGTATTTGATGTAGTGGCACCGTCTGGTCATGCCTTTTGATGTCACCAGAGCTGAACAGAGTTGCAACGCTTCAGAACGGTCTTCTCAACGGGTGTGCCTCTATGTTCAGAGCGGTCTTTTCAATTGGTGTGCCTCTGTGTTCAGAACGGTCTTCTTAATAGGTGTGTCTCTGTGTTTAGGAACGGTCTTCTCAATTGATGTGCCTCTGTGTTCAGAACGGTCTTCTCAACGGGTGTGCCTCTGTGTTCAGAACGTACTCATCAAGACTGACGAGCTCGGGATCGCTGAAAATCAAGTAGAAATACTTCAGTGTTTCAGCCAACCAGAAACTCTCCATGCGATCATCTTTGGGAGGGAGGCCGTCAGCCCCGATCGCGGTAATGTCGGAAATGGCCGCGTTGCCATATTCCGTTTGTGTGATGTTTTGGATGGCCGTGAACATCTTCCATGCTGCCTCACGATAGGCATTGTCTCCCGTGACTCGATACAAGATGAAGACACTCTCAATCGCCTCGGGACGCAGAATGTAGCGTCGATCATCGATATCGGTATACCCTGGAGGAACCCTTTTCTGAACAATGATCTCATCTGCATTCTTGTTGGATGGGACATCGCCAGTCCTTTCCATAACTGCCGCTGTCCATAGATCAGTGCTCCATGTGCAGTTTTGCTTGGACTGACAGGGCACGAGATGGGCGATTTCCGGCATCACCCCCGCAGGCATGTTTTCGTAAGCCCAGATGCACCCTTTGGTAATCTTCTGCCCTAGAGAAACATGCTCCTCATTCGAGAATAGACGTCCTCCCAAGGCCAGCATCCCTCCAGCAAAACAAGTCAGATGTTGAGCACGAGGCTCCACGACGACGGACGAGCCCTCGTTGTTAGCTCGAGCATCGCCTGACATGAGAATGTCTTCATCAAGTGGTACCATTGGCCGGAAGAAGAGGTGCTTAATCGCGGCCGACACAGACTGCTCGTACAGCTTTTGATAGGTGGGCTCCACGCCTCCAAGCAAGGCGTATTCTTTCGGAAAGTACTCGTATAGAGAGTCAGACATACCCCCCAGCGTGAACGTGGTGTCTGCAGTCAAGTCTTGGTCCCGTGGATTCACAACCACGGGCCAGAGACCCGGTATTTTGGTCTTTTGCTGTTGCTCATCAAAGAGGCTGGTTATTCTTTGGATTGCATCGTACCACCTGTGATCTCCGGTCAGTTGGCTGAGTCGGGTAAACTCAACCGACAAAGATCCTAGTTCAGAGACCAGCATCCAGTCTGGAGCTGTCTGTCTCTCGCCATTTGCTGCCTTTTGCCATTCCCACCTTGTTATTGGCATGTGGTTGGGGGTGTCAAATGCCACTAACAGCATCTCGCCGACTTCGACAGCCTTGTGTAGTAGGCCAGCATCTCCACTCAGATCATGTGCTGCTAGGAAACCACCAAGGTATCGAATAGTTGTTTCAAATATGTTGACGGTGTTGTCCGTCGATGTAGAAAAGTTGAGGACCATAGAGGAATGTGTGGCTTCATGGAACTCATCCCTGAGATCCATGATCCATAAAGTGTCGAGCGAATCCACCAGGGTGGCAGCCCAACCACCAAAACTGTTCCGTCCAGCCCCAGATATGGGTGAGAGCTCATCAAGCATCCATGCTTTTACTCGGTATGATTGCCAACACCGTGTAAACGCATCTTTAACGTCTTGACGTCTCTGTAGGCGAAGTTCGCGATCTGGCCCCAATTCGGTACTGAACTCATGCTGAACACGGGGGAGCGTCTTTGGCCTCTCGGTTGGCAGAGGAGTCAGACTCTCGAGGGGATAATGCGTGACACGATTCTCCCAATGGAAACTGCCGTCGGTGGACTGGGGCGCCGGTTTGTAGGGCTTTATTGGTGTCGGTGGTTGCCGAGAAGGGCGGTATATGTGGACTTGATAAAGGAAGAGGAGAAAAATAACAGTGAGGGTGAGGAAGAGAGTCCAGCGACGAGAGAAGGGAAGCGCCATGGACACAGAAAGGACATGCAACGCTATGGATAGCTGCCAACCGTCTGCCTGGTCAGAGGCTGAAATGTCCAAGAAGATGCAGAGAGGCCTTGTACATGAGATGGACTAAGGAGAGGAGGAGCAGCCATAGTCTTGAAGAGCGTGACTTGTTGATTGACTCTGGCGTGAATAGACGCTGAAGATGTCACCAAATAGAGGGTTGGTCTGCACGCCAACTTCAACAGAAGTTGGAAGGAGGTGACTCCTACAGTGCTACAAGATGTACTCCGTATCTAAGGTACCTATAGGTACTAATCAGTAGGCTTAGGGTGGGTGCCAGAATTAAAGGCGGTTTGTCCAACTACTACTTCTATAAGATTAGGGAAACCTCCAGCTCTACCGGATGATTATCTTTCTAAGATACTAGACATACTCTACGGCCTCCCTAGAGTAACTCGTAGCTGTAGTCTGTAGAGGAAGGTAGTACGTGGTATTCTTCCACAGTAAATTACTAGCTGCCTGGTTCCGTTTAGACTCCTATATGTAAGTGACGATCATCGTGGACTAGCCTGAGGTCGTTATAGTCGAGGATAAATATATTCTACTGGTAGCTGCGAACTGGAATATGAAGCACCATATTCAACTTGTTTGGAGATTCGTATGATTCAGGCTGCTCGCTGACTATGGTATACACAAGAGTGTAGGTACTTTTGGCCGTCGCTTGTGGTAGTAATACACATGCCGTCGCTGCATGACAAAAGGCAGATTAGTCCATCTTTTTGGCCCGCGGGTTCATCGTCGTTTCCAGGGTCCAACTTTCATTTCCGCGCCTCTCTCGTCTTCTCAAACCCTTCCAGGACAGTTTGTGTAATGTCTTTCGAATCTCCGTGTTGCGCAACCTCGATGACTTCTTGGTCTACATCTTTCGAGGGCTCTTGCGGAGATTGTGACGGCCGCGTGGGTGTAAGGCTCTTGATCTGGCCCTCATTCACCTTGCCGTATACAGCCATTGCACTAGCAATCATGCTGCCAATGTCGCCCACATTCCCTGGCACCACCACTGCCGTACCTTCCTTGGCCAGCTTCCCGAATGCCTCGACATATTTCTCCGCGACACTCAGGCTGACGGCGCCTTGGGCGCTAGCCTCGCCTTGCTTAATAGCACTTGCGACGGCTTCGATGCCGCGGGCTGTCGCCTGCGCCTTGACAAGAATAGCCTCCGCTTCACCGGCTGCCACGTTGATTTGCTCGGCTTTCAAAGCCTCAGACGCCAGGATGACAGACTGTTTCCGACCCTCTGCGATATTGATCGCACTCTGTCTTTGACCTTCTGAATCCAGAATTTCCGCCCGCTTCGACCGTTCCGCCGTGACTTGTCTATGCATAGCAGCCACGACACCTTCTGGGGCATGAATATCCCGAATCTCGTAGCGAAGACACACTACACCCCATTCCTGCGCGGCTTCATTGATGGCTTGTGTTATATTTGCGTTGAGGTTTGCTCGTTCTTTGAGGACGTGATCCAAGGAAAGTTGGCCAATTTCGGACCGCATTGTCGTCTGAGCGAGTTGTGAAATAGCATACTCTGCATCTTCCACACCGTAACTGGGCATGGTATTAGCTCGAGTCGCTAGGACTGGGTAGAGGAGGATCTCACCTTGCTTTATATGCATCGAATACTCTAGTGTACAGAACACCGTCCAGCTCCAACGTCACGTTGTCTGCGGTAATGGCACTTTGGCTGGGAATCTCGATGGCTGATTCTTTCAGCGACTGGACATATGCGATACGCTAGCATTTATGTCAGCCTTAGGGTTTCGCAAATTCGTCATGTCTGGCCCATACATCAAGTATTGGCAGTAATATGGCAAGCCCAGGTTGTAGTATCCGGTGAAATTTACCCATGCGCTCCACGATCCAAGCCGTCTGCTGTGGCACGAATCGGATGATGGTGTTTGCAGGCAAGCTCGACTGTCGTTGGAAGTAGCTCTGTGGCCCTGCTGAAGAACTGCTTGTGCCAAAGGTTGGAGACCCAGGAAACGACAAGTTTGTGTTTGTTGAGAATTGTCTCCGGCTCCATACTGCCATGGGCGAACAGGCTAGAGCGGAGGGTGAAAGATCTCCATGACGGGCAACAGTGGTCAAGCGGTGCGCCCGACGAGGGATCTGTCGAATTGCTGTCTTGGAAGCCTCCATCACGGCCGCCGGCGGAGTGAGGTGGAATTTCGAAGGAGGATTGCGTGGAGAGCACAAAATGTAAGAGAGGCAGGCAACTGAAGACACGCAGACGCAGACGGAAACCACTCGCCTTCTCTTCGGAGGTTGCGATGGCGGCCCTCACTAGAACCGTCCAATCAGCGCAGGAACTGCGTCGGAGCGGCGTTACAATTTTCCGACAAGGTCTATTGGAATTCCATAGAGTACTTTGTACGAAGTACATGGAAATCCTGTCTTGTGTATTTACAATATTCATTGCTTTCGCGCATGTGGAAGGAGGTCTTGCAGCCGGAACTTCTAGCACGCATTTCGGCCAGTCCAACCAGCCCAGTCCACGATAACTTGCCTGCAAACTCTCCCCTCGGTCATGATACGAGGAGTGTATGAACCTCAGCGACCGTACAATAGAGTTAAATGAAATCCTTTCGACCAGTGAATCATTGAGAAGCGCAAAGACCTGACCAGGCTCTCCAGGTTATTGCGATGACAAACCAAAAGATGAAGCCCGAATGGCCCTTTTCTGGGTCTCATGGTGTCTTGGGACACCACTTGCCATGTACAACGAGAGCGAAATTTTCCAGAATCTCCGGCAGAAGACCTGGGGGCTCGAATTGTCCACGTCATTCTGTACATGTCATAATAGTATGAAGCACAGGCAGGACGACAAAGCATCCGGCGACGATACGCCACCACCAGAGAATGAGGACATCCTCCTGCTCCGCCGCTCCATCATCTATTTTCTGTACCACAGCCTTGTGATTCGAGTATTCCGCACTATAATGCGAATTAGCTGCCGCACAAATACACCAGCCAGAGGCAGGAAGGGAGAGCTTCTTACTCTTCTTCTGTAACTGAAAAACACCATACATCAGCGCCTCACTGGTCGGAGGGCATCCAGGCACGTATATGTCCACGGGGACGATGCGGTCACATCCTCGGACGACACTGTAGCTGTAGTGATAGTAGCCACCGCCATTGGCACAGCTGCCCATACTGATGACCCATCTCGGCTCGGGCATTTGATCGTATACTTGTCTCAAAGCCGGAGCCATCTTGTTTGTCAGAGTGCCAGCTACAATCATCACGTCACTTTGTCGCGGAGACGCCCGAAAGATAATTCCCAATCGATCCTGATCATACCGCGGTGTAGAGAGGTGCATCATTTCTACGGCACAGCAAGCAAGACCGAAGGTGAGTGGCCAAAACGAGCCCTGCCGCGCCCAATTGGCAATTTGATCGAGTGTAGTGAGGGCATATTGCATGGCCCCTTGTTTCTTCTCTTGTGATGCGAGCGGCACTTCGCGACGGATGCCACCCGTCACAGGTAACCGCGTGGCATCGCTGGAGATAGTGGCAGGAGTGGCTGAGGTAGCTGATTTCGACGAGGAAGACGAGATTGACGCCGCCGGTGCTGCACGTATCAATGAGAACGGGACGGTCGTGGAGGCTATATCATTGTCAACACGAGCCATGCTCAATCTTGTGGCGAAGAGCTCTGAGTGAAGGATTTCGTACCTCGAAGGGCTCGAGGAGCCATCGTTCTCGACAAGGACATCATCTTGCCTGAAGATTAGATGCCTCTTAAGGAGATATGCACGCTAGAAAGAAGAGTAGAGTGAACGTCGAGGGAGGCGAATGTGAAGCTGCCATGCGCACGGAATTCAATAACTGAACTTGAGGTCGATGATGTTTCGGTCTCCTCGGCGAAATCCAATTTCGAAGCTCCCTCATTCGCTGGCTGCCCTCTCCCACGCTCCTCCTTGTCCAAACAGCGGGATTTCTCCAACCGCCCGCCATCTCGGCATCTCCCTCACGAGTTGTAGGTTACATATTCCATTCGAGCAGCTCCTTGATGGCGCTCAATTCAACGCCGGCCATTGCTTGCATTGGCATCATTGGCAAACATGCAAGCTCTCTGCCATCCTGTTGCCTTGCGACAGTCAACGCTGACTCCCTCTAGGACAACCCTCTGCACATCTCCCTCTTCCCACCTCACCAAGATGAAGACCTAGACATGACATTCCTGCTCAACTCATGTCTCGACATATTCGACCTCCGTGCACGATCGAAGACCCTTGATCAAGATCTCGGACTTCTGCAAGCGATCGACGAGCGCCTGGCCGCTTATGGCTGGCTTACCAACACTGGTATCAAGTTTATCATTGTGGTTGACATGATGGGGCGTCCACCGCCGCCGGACGAAAACAAGAGGAGGTTCCCGCCTGTTGTAGGCTTGCGGGATGCCGAATTGAAACCTGCCTTTCGGGCTGTGCAGACTGCGTACATCCAGCTCATGCTGAACCCATTCTATTCGCCCGATCACCGGACGCCGCTCCAGATCGCCAACTATGGGGACAAGAGCCCGGAAATCACAAGCAAGAGATTCATTAACGAGCTGCAACGGATTGGCAAGATATGGACACCGGGGATCACAAGCATTTGAAACTGCTCGAGCCACCCGACTGTGTACATCATGAAGGAGCAACAAAGGCCTAGCTGCAAATGCTTCGCGAACCTCACTTTTGCCGCATGCTACCTAAACGACGCACTTAAGACTTGAGCTCACCGACAGCAGCATCAATTTTGGCTGCAGTCTCACCGACCTCAGCTGCAGTAGTGGCAGCCTCCTGTTCCTCCCTGGACGGAGTCGTGATCAAGGGAACCTCGTCCATTTTGGTGTCGGGATCCGCCAATTCAAGCTTGTTCTCTGGTGCGACAGGATCGTCCGACTTGACCTCGTCTACGGATACAACGGGGACCTCAGCCGGAGGTGCATCCGCAACTGCTGTCTCGCCGGTCTGGGTTGGCCCTGACGTCTTGATATATTCGAGCACAGCATCCAAAGTTTTTGCGGGACCGGCCTGTTCCCAGACACGGACAATACCTTGTTTGTCGATGACCACGACGCCTCGTGTAGTTGACTTACCCGGACCAGGTTTCTTCATGCCGATAGCGGATGTCAATGTGGCGTTAGGATCGCACTATGCCAGAGTTTGTGCATCAGCCTTTACACAGTTCTATTGGAAGAGTAATTGAGACTGTTTGGATCAGCGGGAGTGTGACGAGATGCTCACCAAGAGTTGATAAGGCAGCTTTTGTTTAACAGCAAAGGTGGTGTTGGCCTTGGGACTGTCGGTGCTGAGGCCGAACACTGACAACGAGGCGCCAGTAATGGCATCGTAGTTGTCGCGGAAGAGACAAGCTTGATTGGTGCCTATGTATTATCACAAAGCGCACGTATGTTAGTCTTGGTTTCCTGTCTTAGCGTTCGATCGCACGCGTATGCAGCTACACCTGAGCTCTCGGCAGGAGCAAGGAACAGAAGGGGGTGCTCTGGTAGAGGCATTGCAAGAAATAGACCTTCAGGGCACGGGAGTAGGGGTTAGAATTTAACTTACAACCCGGCGTACTCGCCCTGGGGTAGGTGAACAGAGCGACACCGTTGCCACTCTTGTCCAGCAACTCCTTGAACGTCACGCTAGTGCCGTCATGGGTCTGAACTGTGCCTCCAAACCCGTCGAGAGCGATGGTGTCCCCGACAGCAATTTTCGCGTCTTTGCCTGCGCTGCCGTTCGCTTCTGGGGCGGGCGCCGCAGGGACAGGGGCAGCGGCAGCCTTCTTCTGCCCGCCAGCACCCTTGGAAGAGATGGCATTCTTTGCCTTCTCCGCCAGTTTCTTGATGGCGCCACCTCGTTTGGCCGCTGGTGCCGGCGTCGCCGTTTCCTTTGGAGGAGGGCGTTTACGGAGCTCGACCATTCTTGCAGTGCTGTAGCGGTAGTGATAGCGGTAGTGGTAGTGATAGTGATAGACAGCCCAAAAGTGAGCTTACACTTTTCGTCGGAACACGGCTGTCCTGCTTGGTTCCCGTCTTCAATCTTCAGTCAGCCAGTCAGTCAGGCGGAACGACGAAGGCGGGTTCCAAGCTATGCTGGACTTGAGAACAATGCGCAAATACAAGGGGAGCTTGCGACGTGTTGTAGTGCAGCAGTGCAAAACGTGGCAAAGTGTCCGACTTTACAAAAGAAGCCACTGGCAGTCAAGAAAGGTACTGTAGGTTGGTGTTGGTGTGGCAGCGAGCCAGCTGGGCTTTGCCGATCTGTTGTGACTGCCAAGTTCTGCTTTGAATCTTGTTCTTGCGCATCCTCTCCCTCTTCCTCTCAGGGCCAGTGAAAGATGTGTTCATCCGTACCAGCCAGAACGGGAGGGTTAGGGGGGGGCTGGCCAACCCCCCTCGCTCTGTACACCGGGCCATCATAGGGAGCTGGGAGGGCTGTTGAAACAACAACGACCAGGGGATGGAGATGGAAAGCATCGATCGACTCACCTGAACGGAACGATCTCACCAGCTATGCCTCAGCTGCTCTGCCCTTTCGGCGCCCTACACAACAGATATCTAGGGCTGAAGGGGTGACGCGTGTCTCCTTGTATGTCCTTCCAGGCACTGAGTACTCCTGCAGCAATAATCTATGGAGACTATATTAGCTTCAGCTCATCAAGTCTACCACCTCGACACCGGTCTTCAAGCGGAACGTACATACTTATTGGTCAGGGGTAGCACAACACTCCGTCGATGGTAGAGTCGAGTGTGTTCAATAGGGAGAGCTGGCGTATCGCTCAGCACGCAATCTTATGTTGAAGTACGGAGTAGGGGGGTGAGGAGCTGCTTGTCCTGACTCCTCCGTAGTCGTTAGTCGGTGACGCGACTGGCAACCAAGCTAATCAACTTTAGCTAGCTGCATAGGTACGGAGGACACACTATCCGTACACAGTCGCCCGGCGGCCTGTAGCAGGAATTGGTAAGCGAAAGACCAGCAAGACCGTCCACAGCATCAAATGTAGCACGGGCCGAAGGGCCAGCACAAAACTCCCTCGCCCACGCCAGACAACATCCAGTATCCCCGATATACCAGAAACATGTTCGAGTCGGCGTCGCCCATCTACATGTACGCAATTAACTCCACGGGCTCCTTTATTGGGCACATTGATATGATATTTTGGACTAGCTAGTCGAGTCTCGATGAAACCCCTCCTGCCTCGTCACTGAGTGATTATGTTGCCTTCTTCAAAGCAATAGAGTTACTGGTCATGCACCTCCCCAGAAGCCGCCCCTAACAAATCCTTCGCCAAATGTCCCTCGCCTTGGATCCTGTCAAGTTCGTTCGGCCCGCCCGAGACATCACAGCATCTCCGCTTGTGGGCGTGTTGTGTTGACTTGGCCCGAGCTAATCATCTTCAGCCTCGTGCTTCTCCTCTAATGAACCAGTACTCTGAATTTTGCGTGCGTATGCATGAAGCCATTCTAAGACAAGGAAAACGTGCTGAGATGGGAGGGGAAGGTCGAAAGTGATTTGAAAATAGGTGCCAAACTGATGGTGGACCATGTTGTGGAGCAGAATGACACTGGGATCGAGTCGCAGGTCAAATCTGCTCGAGTGGGCAGCAATGATGATGCTGTATCGTCGTACGTGGATAAACTTCGTTGATGTCTGATGTCGCATGCAAAACGTGCGCTGGAGGCGTTGCCCGATCCCCAACAGTCGTGGGTAATGGTGGAGTATTGCATGTTCGAGTTGAGCCGAGTTGCCATTCAAATAAAGTCTGCATCTCACGTATCTTCCGTCCGGATTTGCCATGTGCTAGAGCAAACCCCGCGCCGGATCCGACATGCCCATTGGTTGTAGTTTGAAGACTCTTCAATCTTCGTGGTTGGGAGGAACAAGTTCAGTGCCGATAACACCAAGCCGTCGTTCCGTTTCAACGATAATCGCCGTTGCCAGTGGTTATCCTCGTTCCGGAACGAAGCCTAACGTCGAACGCTAGAGCATTAGTCAGATGCCATTGCAAACCTCCACGCAGACCGAAGCAAAACGCAGAGGAGATCCCTTACACGGAACCGAAGGTTTCAGTACTCACATCCTGTCACTTCCTCCTTGGTCGTTGCCGCTCGCGCCGCGTTCGATGACCTTGCGTCGGGAGCTGGAGATGGCGGCAGGTTTACTGGCAGTCGAGTTGTGCTGAGGGGTGGGAGCACCGGTAGCAGCGGCGGTTCCAGTATGGCCTCGTCGTGGCTTTTCCTCGTCCTCCTGAGTCTGCTGGTTGCCTGCTGCTTGAGCAATGGCCTGGGCGTTCTTCTGGTACTTGTACACAGTCCAGTCGAAGACGTAGTCGTACTGGAAGGATTCTCGAACGAACAGGTCGCGGAAGATCTTTCTCAGGTAGGAGTAGTCGGGCTTGTCATCAAAGCGGAGGGATCGAGTGTAGTTGAGGTAGATGGCGAACTCATTGGGGAACCCACGGCAGAGAACCTCAGTGGGCGTTGTCATCTTCTTCTCCATGATGCGGTCGTATTTCTGTTTCTTGGTAGCAGCCTTAAGTCCTTGCCATGGGAGAGAGCCACGACAGAAGTAGAGCATCACATAGCCCAAAGACTCCATATCGTCACGACGAGATTGTTCGACACCCAGGTGAGTATTAATCGAGGCATATCGAGCGGTGCCGGTCAAGTTCTTGTTCTCGCGGTATGGGATATGGAAATGGGTCTTAGGGTCACGGTATTTCTTAGCCAGACCGAAGTCGATGACATTGACCTGGTTGCCTCGCTTGCCGATTCCCATGAGGAAGTTGTCGGGTTTGATATCGCGATGGATGAAGGACTTGGCATGGATGTACTCGATCCGGGATATGAGTTGATCGGCCAGGAGGAGAACTGTCTTGAGAGAGAACTTTCGGTTGCAGAAGTTGAACAGGTCTTCCAAGCTGGGCCCGAGGAGGTCAAGGACCATGGCGTTGTAGTCACATTCTGTGCCGAACCAGCGGACAAAGGGAATTCCAACACCACCGGCAAGAGACTTGTAGACACGAGCTTCGTACTCGAGTTGAGGGTGTTTAGCCTTGACTGACTCGAGCTTGATGGCGATCTCTTCCCCAGAGATGATGTTTGTGCCCAGGTAGATATCACCGAAGCTACCACTTCCAATCTTTCGTCCGATACGGTACTTGTTACCAACACGCAAATCCTAAGTCGAACGTCAGTAGGTGAATCATATCCCATGGATGTTTGAAGATGTTGTTGCATTCCAACTCTTTACACTAAAGGCTCGGGTTCACAACACACAACCTTCAACGGGCTGACATACCATGGTCGTCATTTTGATGGTTGCTTGACAGCACCGAGGCTGTGACAATCTCGTGGATGGCTAGGATGGTTTGCAAAGGAGTCTGATTCGAGAATGGAAGAATTCTGTCTCGAGTTGTTGTGGGTGCAGGGAGGAATTTATCTCGACTTGAGCCTGTTTGCAGATGAGATTAGCATGATATGAAACACGAATGGAGGCAATGTGCATCGCCTACGATCAAAGCTGCGTGCAGTTGAAGGCTGCCAGGATCAGATCCAACCTCTGTGAGATGATGATGATGAAGGAAGGAAGGTGCAGAAGGGAAGGAGGGGACGTGTAGATGCCGGAGTCCGAACCGGTCAAGGGATGTGGGCTTTGCAGATAGGGTATGGAATGGGCAGGGCGGCAAGAAGGCGTGACGATGACTAACCTGGTGCAGGACCAAATCCAAAGATGAAGATCGATAGCCGGATGACAAGTGAGTCGACGCTCACAAGTCGTCAAGCTTGTCGACAGGACCGTGATACAGTGGTTGAGATGGTAGAAAGGAAGAGGAGGTGAGGGATGAAAGGGTAGGTAGCGAAGGAGGAGATCAGGATGCAAGGTGCGGGAAGGAGAGTGGGAGAAGAGCCAAGTGTGAGAGAGGCGTGATTTAGTGCCACTTTCGCTTCCGCGCGCCCTTTCACCTTTCACTGCCAGTGCCGCAATTGAGGCTCGTCCGGGCTTGGCTGATCCTGACCGTCACTGTCCAGTGAAGTGCGGCCACACTCCAGTCTGCTGCCTTTTTACTAGCTACATGTAGGTGCCTTAGGCAGTGCCATGCGGCCTAAGGGCCCTGCGAACCACTATCTAACAGTGTTTGCATCTGGGCTCTCCCAGGCCCCAATAAAGGCCCCGACCGCTTAACAGGGCCCAAACGCCGGGCATCAACATGGGCCACCTGCCCCTATGCTAGCCTGCGATGAGGACTCCTTAGACCCCACGCGTGGCCTCTTCAGGCGGTATGCTGATTTCATCGTCCGCTTCCACATCCAGCTGCGCCGTAATGATGCTTTCATCTTGTCATTTACTTCACCCTCTCATGATGAGCCATCTGGCTCCGTGCCTATTTGCTTCATCGGTTGGGCAGCATTCCTGTCTCACAACATCCCACCAGACTAACCCTCATTGGCCAACCATGTCTATCTGACATGTCAAATGGTCATGTCTCTGGCGGTCGCTCGGAATGTGACCACCAGAGGGTCTCTTGACCTTCAGACTACTGAAAGTCACCGGTCAAGAGATCTGGCCGATAAAGCCAGCACAGAAAACCTCAATTAATTGACGATCGGCGGCTTTCCGTGGAACATGGTCTACCTGTCAAAAATACTGTCCAATGAAACCCCACGGCTGTCGATAAATTGATGAGTCTTTCCAGGTCGAGTCCATATGATCGTCGTCACATTCAAGCAAGGGACACTCGGTCCAGAATCTGACACCCCCTCCCCCCGATCCGCACATACCTCGATCCGCACAAGCAGACACGAGATTGCAACTTTGAGTGAACCTTATCTTTCGAGACTCCTTCAGGCTTTCTCCCTTTCGTAAACAGGTGGAAACATTCCATGGAGATAGCAATAGAAGCCTTTGGCAGAGGGACCGACATACCAATCATCCCTAAATACAGTACGACGCAACGACCCAATGTCTCCAGACTTAGCCGAAACACTCCCCTTGACACTTTCCAGGGCTTCGTGAGGCCCGAAACGAGCGTATCAAGGATGGATCTTGCGGCTTCAGGAGGAACCATCACGATTGGCTGCCATTTTCTGGATGACCTCCAACTCTCCTGTGACTTCATATTTGGATTCAGCCACCACCTCATCATGATCGCATCATCGTCGCAATCGTAAAAACATGGTACCCCTGCCTACGAAGCAAGATAGCAACAAAATATTCCCCTTCGTTCGAGAGATGACAAGGTGAGGTCGGTGCATAACATAGAAGCCTACAAAATCCCTTCGAGAAACAGACACTATGCAGCATGGCCTGGCCTCAAATAGAACCAAGTACACCACATCTGACGTTCCTCCTGCTGTCATTTTTCCTGATCCTCTATGCCTTATTCTCGGAACTGATCCGCAATCGACTTCATCTTTCTGAGCCACCCCTGGCAACTCTCACCGGCGTTGTCTTTGGTCCTTATGGCGCCACGGTGCTCGACCCCATCGATAGATGGGGTTGGGAAGACAACATTACCCAGGAACTCGCCAGAGTCGTTACCGGGGTCCAGTGTTTCGCGGTGGGCATTGACCTACCGGCAGCTTATGTGAAGCGACACTGGAGAAGTCTCGGCCTCCTCCTTGGGCCGAACATGATAGCGGGATGGGTCATCTCATCAGCAACCGTCTGCTTTGTCCTCAATACCACCTGGCTTACCGCTTTGATTGTGGGAGCCTGTCTTACTCCAACAGATCCCGTCCTTTCAGCCAGCGTCATTGGTGAAGCAAGATTTTCTCAAAGAATTCCGAGGCGGGTCCGCCATCTGCTTGCTGCCGAGTCAGGCTGTAACGATGGGACCTCTTTTCCCTTGCTCTATGCAGCGCTGTATGCTGTCATGTCGAGTTCCGCCGCACACGGTATCCGCTTGTGGTTAACGGACCTCCTGGTATGGCAATGCCTCGCAGGCATAGTCATCGGGATCGTGGTGGGCCTGGTCGCCAACAAAATGCTTAGATTCAGCGAGTCCAAAGGCTATGTGCAGGAGTCGACGCTATTCGTTTTTTACTTCCTCCTTGCGGTATTCTGTGTTGGCGTGGGAAGCACTCTGGGACTGGATGACTTTCTGGTATGCTTCAGTGCAGGAGCGGCATTCTGTTGGGACGGTTGGTTTTCAGTACGAACTGCCAATATGAAACTACCCAGCATCCTCGATCTGTTACTGAACTCCACGATGTTTGTCTACTTTGGGTCCATCATACCCTGGCGTCACTACAAGGACAACCTTGCACCTGGAAGAATGTTTCTTTGTGTGGTGATTATACTTCTGCTGAGGCGACTACCCACGATTCTGGCATTGAAGAGATTGCTCCCAGATGTTCGCACGTATCACGAGGCCATGTTCATCGGGCACTTTGGGCCTGTCGGAGTTGGGGCATTGTTCCTTGCGATTGAATCCAGGGCCCGGCTTGAGACTGGCACATCGGGGCCTCTACCGCACCCACCTAAACACCCATCTCATCAAGAAGCCCTGGAGACCGTCTGGCCTGTGGTTTGCTTTGTGGTACTATCTTCCATTATGGTGCACGGCTTTTCACCCTTTGTCATGAGCATTGCCGGCCATTTCTCAAGACCTCCCAAGGAAAGAGCACCACTCCTTGGGGCCGAGGAAGAGAGACTGTATGGGATGGCCACAGAGAATGGGTCAATCGACTCGGTGGATGAGCAGTCTGGCGCGGAAGACGTGTGATCAGAGGGCAAACAGCGCGGGACGATAACACGGAGAAGGGGTACAAGCCGGCCATGAGGAGTGTCAACGCAAGTAGCCACCCAGGCAGAGTCACTCACTCACTGAACTCACCTCATGTCATCAGCAATGCAGTCTAGATCACCTCCGCCTCACTGCCTCACTGCCTCGGTTGACTTGATCTGGTCCGCACGGAGGCCTCCACGCTTGACGGAGATAAATATACTTCCGATGGACATCGACGACTGTACCTCTCCCCACTTCCGATAACAAGACAACGGACGTCCTTTCAATCTTCCGCCCCTCGATTACTCTGTAATAAGTGAGATTTCACAGAAGACTCCTTCGAGCATTACCGGTTGATTAGGCCGGCCACAGGTTTATCAGCAGTCGGCCCGTGAGAGCGCATTTGATAGGTACCGACATCTTCCTAATCATATCTAGACTCAACAGCAAGCCACCTCTCGCAGACAAGTCTTGACATACTCAGCATGCGGCCAACACAGTCAACATCGCATCCGTACGTCTATCGTACACCTCGAGGCAGTTTGCGGGGTCTGGAGTACCAAGACATCGCCGGCAACCCAGTACTGTACCGCTTCACCAAAGTGCCATATGCCCTGCCTCCCGTGGGGTCTCGACGTTGGCGGCGTCCACAGCCTCTTCCGTCCGACTTCAGCTTCAACGATGCCGCGTCAGGTGAGCCCGGCGACTACACCAAGTTCGGCCCCATCTGCCCTCAACCGAAGTATGCGCATGGCTTGGCCCTGATTGAGAACCCCGACTCTGCGCCACCGATAGAGAACGTCCAGGATGAGGACTGTCTATACCTAAACATTTGGGTCCCAGCAGGCCCAAAACCTAGCGGAGGCTGGCCGGTCCAATTCTTCATTCATGGCGGCTGGCTCCAAGTCGGCGATGCGATGCAGGGCCACGCGCACGACCCGTTCGACTTGCTGGCCAACACTACGCCCCGGATCGTCGTGTCGCCAACACACCGACTGAACCTGTTCGGCTTTCTCGCAGGCGAGGACCTGGCATCTCTACATGAAGACCCGGCACCCTCGAACTACGGGTTTTGGGACCAGAGGTGCGCGTTGGAATGGACGGCACAGCACATTGAACAGTTCGGCGGCAACCCCAAGAACATCACGGTCGGCGGTCTGTCTGCGGGCGCCAACTCGACGTTCTTCCAATTGAACTACGACAGCCAGCTGCCGGTAGAGCAGCGTCTGATCCGGCGGGTCTTTCTATGGTCCAACGCGGTGGCGATCCAGCCGAACTCGTCGACCAGCCCCGTGCTGACGTCGCAGTTCAACGAGCTGTGTTCTGTGTTTGGCATCCCCGGCACCGCTACGCCAGCCGAAAAATTGGCGGCACTGAGAAAGATTCCGGCACCAGAGTTGGTGTCTGCGTTGTCGAAGCTGAAAATGCACACATTCCGCGCCAGCACCGACGAGGACTTCGTCAATGCCACGCTACTAGCATCGCTGCACAGCGGGACGTTCACAACGCGGCTCTTCCGCAACGGTACATCGGTGCTGCTCGGCGAGGTGAGCGACGAAAAAGAACTGTACAAGTTGGTCAACCCGCCAGCCAACTACGACGACCTGGTGACCCAGCTAGTAAACTACTATCCGCCGCCAGTTGTGCAGGCCCTGTTGCCATTATACAACGTGCCCGACAAGACTTCGACCGATGCCGCCGCTTGGGCCGAGGTGTTTTGCCAGATCGTCGGCGACGGCCAAGTCCACGCGTCCGTGCGCGGCCTTACACATGTGTTGTTGAACCCGCCCTCTCGGCCGGGCGTGACGCCACTGCCCCCATCCCGAGTCCATAGGTACCGCATCGCCTGGCGCGCAAAGGTCCTGGACAACTGGTACAAGGCCGAAGCCAAGGTGTTTCACTCGGCCGACATCCCTATCTGGTGGGCCTCTGGCTGGCGCTATGACTACACCGACGGCGACAAGGGCGTCGTCAAGAAGTTCCTGGAGCCCTTTGGCCAGTTTCTGGATGGCAAGCAGGTGGATTGGCCGTGCTCCGGCGAGGACCGACTGCGGTTGCTGGACCAAGATGGCGAGATCCACGAGGACGTTGTCGATGAGTTGTGGGAGCGTGGTCTACAGGTGTGGAATGCCGTGTGGGATGCACAGAAGGCGACTGTGGTCAAAGAAGACGAGACGGGAGGTCAGGGAAATTGAGTATAGAGCACAGAGAGTATCCGTGCTACAGTGGTAAGAATATGCCGTCAGTTTGCATGGCGCAGGAAATGTGCTCAATTTGCTCAATTTGTTCAATTTGCTCTGTTTCAACAGTCTTCGGCCAAACACCGACTCCCGTGATACATGGAGTCGAAGCCTAGAGGACATATGCCATATGGCATATGGACATTATCCGTGAACTCCCAGCACTAAGTTTGGTAAGTTGTAGACTCGGCAAAGCCAACCCGGAATCCTTCACCTAGGTGTCAGTGGCTCTACTGGCACTCTTGACGAGGTGCTTGTGTAGTATCGCTGACACACATATTTCCCCCTTTTCAAAGCCGCCCAATGACCGCCGCCAGCTCCGTCATGTCCTCTAGGAAGAAGTCGTTTTCTCCTCTAACAACATCCATGTCTTCGTAGATATCATCGGTCCACCTGTGAATATACACAGTCTTCATGCCGGCCTCCTTGCCACCACGCGTATCATAAGCGTGGGCAGCAACCATGACAGACTCCTCCGGCTTCACTTTCACCAAGTGCAAAGTCTTCCGGTAACTCTCGGGCGCCGGCTTATAGACTCCGAGCAACTCGCTGGAAAACAACATGTCGAAGACCAGCCCGGACGATTTGCAGAGGTCGAGCTGCAACCGCGGCGTGCCATTGGCGAAGACAAACACCTCCAAGCCGGCGGCCTTGAGCTGGTCGATGGCCTGGCCCACGTCGGGCCACGCGGGCATCGAGTGCCACGAAGCCACACATCGATGCTTGGTCTGCTCGTCGAAGAGATTCTTGCGGTCGGGATGCTTGTCCAGCAGCGCGTCGAGAGTCTTGCCGAGCGTGATGTCGATGTCTTCAGGAGGCTGCTTGGCCGCCAGCCGGGCCGCGTTGGCACCGAAGTAGTCGTGCCGCCATTCCAGAGCGAGCTGCGACCTCTCGCTCTCGGCGATGCTTTGCGGTAACACTTGGATCACGCCGCTGTGCCAGTCCAGACACGTGCCCATAAAGTCAAAGAAGACTGCTCTGATTTTGCTCTTGGGGTTGGCCATGCTTTTGCGCTCGAAGAACGAACGAGAACCAGTTCGGCCGGGCTCATAGAGTTGAGTAGAGCTGGTAGGGTTTGGCAACAGAAGAAGATTGGCAGTAGAGTAGAGTAGGTAGGTTCTTGCAACAGAAACAGAAGAAGATTGTTGTTTGGGGTCCAATTCCTAGAATGCTTCTACTTTGTAGCGAGTGTGAGTGTGAGGGGTCAGGTGTCCTTGCCCCAATTAGGTCTCAAAGGTCGTCGTGGACTTTGGAGCCTCCGTTGCGCCCTGGGACATCCAGTATGGAATATATACAGTCCATATCCGTACGTCGTATAGCGATTTGTCACCACCGCGTATCCTGACGGCAAGGCTGTGGGGATCGTCCTGACTTACAGCTTAAGCTACACCAGTAGTACTGTAGTACTACCTTAGAGAAGTCCTATGGATTTTCTTTACCGGACCAGCTAGGAACAAGAAATGAAAGTGAAGATCTGGTACAATGACGATGCTAGGGTTAGGGTTAGGGTCAGGGTTAGGAGGAGCTCTTCAAGTACCCGAGTCTGAGTCTTGCCGTACACTTTGGCCTACCTAGGCTGTAGCACCACGGCCCTTTCGCATCGATTATTAATACTGTACAGTGTACGATACGGAGTACGGAGGACTATACCGCTCAACACGCTGGAGAAATAACGCCATCAGTCAGCGGGATTACGAGCAGGGCTTAGGCCCCAGGCGCCCCTGTCAAATGCCAAACAGGCCCTAAATTGAGCACGTTGAGCACGTTTCAGCCCGAACCAGCCCATCTCCAACGTCTTTGGTACCTCATTAATAATTATCTACTGCCACTGACCCGACCCAGCACTGCCGCGGCCTCAGGAGCCCCCGGCTTAGGCTTAGGCTTGTTTACCCTTGCTAGTCTTCCTCACAGGTGTCTCACACTCCCTATATCTATCTGCAAGTGTCTGGCTTCTCCTGCCTCACAAGGCTAGATTACGCACAAGAGCCTCAGCCCGCAACCCGCAACCGACATCGACTCCCACTCCCCTGATACACATACATACCATAAGAAGTCCCTCGCATCGCTTTTTCCTTCTTCGCCTTCTACATTGTCCACTGCATCGCTCAACCTACGCACCGTCCCATACCGCATACCGCACACCTCGCATATCGACCGAGTCAACCCAATCCACGGTTCGAACCATCACAGATCACTCAGTCACTCAATTCAGTGAACTCCTCTTCTTCATCCCATCCCCCACTTCCACGTCCACATCCACCACTTTCACAATGGCCGAGCACCACTACAAGTTCAACGTCGCCATGTCCTGCGGAGGTTGCTCGGGCGCCGTCGAGCGCGTGCTCAAGAAGCTTGACGGTACGTAAAACGCTACGTTTGGTTCCATCTTTCTTTCGCAATGTCCCCCTGAGGGGGATTCGTCTCGGTTTCATCTCTCTGACGGATCCGTTTCGCAGGGGTCAAGCAGTACAACGTCTCGCTTGACACTCAGACCGCCGATGTCACCACCGAAGACTCCCTTTCTTACGAGACCGTCCTCGAGAAGATCAAAAAGACTGGCAAGACCGTGAACTCCGGGGAGGCCGACGGGGTTCCCCAACCTATATAGGCGTCTGGGCACTAACGATGACAACGACGATGTCGGCGGCAGTGTCAGTGGCAGTGGCTAGATCAACATAGCTATGGTGCATATGGAGCAGTAGGGCTACAATCATCCACAATTGATATTACACTGCCGCCCTTGGGGGCGTGTGGCGTTGGTATCTACGAATATCCATTAAGCTGGATGCGCATTCGACCATTGATGATGCTCATTGTTTCTCATCTACTTCTCACATCTTTCCACTGACTTTCCTCCTGCCATCCGAAGTTATCTGCACAATTGAGAGCTCGGTAGTCCTCGCAATGGAAACCGCCTCAGGTAAACTAGATTCTCACAAAGTGTGGAGGGCGTCTCCACAAAACCACCATTCGTTTCACATTCGTAGACATGATTCGTAAGCCTGCCTATCCATGTCCCGGTCGCCAAATGGGTATCTCAACATGATAATAGTGACTTTTAAAACATCAACACCGCCCAAATGCAAGACGCTTTCCATTTCCTTTGACCGCCACCGTGCTGAAAGAAACAGAAGTGCATTCGCGCGAGCTGTAGTCGCTCAAGACGCAAGTCGTAGTGGAGCTGATCAACAAGATGCTGGAGCCAGACAGAGGCGAAGTTGATGCTGAAAACAGGACATCCTCGTACTTTCATGTCGCCGCTGCGCTAAATGTCAGCTCGACGATCCGAACTCATAGAAGCATGGATGGCATTGCGCAGGAACACGCCTCTCAAATCTTACCAGATTCCACGAAAACTGTCACTAAGGCCACTCAAAGACAATGATCAAGATTGAGAAAGTTCAATCCCACAAGGTGACTATGCCTCATCGATCAAAGTGGGCGAAATGTCCTGTAATGGCTGCTGGCCGATACTCGTGCTCGAGGACACGCTGACGTGACAAATCTTCGACAGGTTCATGAAGAATGGACCCACTATGATACACATACCGTGTGCGAGAGTCTTGGGGAACGGATTCTGCATAGTGCTCACGAATGGCTCCATTGCGATCCATGGCGTTCCGATTCTCATAGCCGCGAGAATCGAGAACGGGTTCATACACGCGGTGTGTAGGATTCGGAAAGGATTGTTCCAACCGCCTCGGCGTGTTGGCCTCAAATCCATCTGAGCGCATAGAACCCTGATGTTGAGCAGGATAGCGAGACTGCCCAGCTGGCATCTCGCGACTGCCCTGAACAGCTGGGAAAGCTTGATGGGTGGATGTGCCACTGGGGTTGGGATCACGATTATCATAGACAGACTGGCGTTCAACGTATCTGAGGTGTTCCAAGGAAGGGGCTAGTGGTTGACGTCCTGGGCTTGAGCGCAGCTCACCGTAATCAATGACGCGAGTTTCAGTACGGGTACGCCCTGTTTGAGATTGCGGCATGTAGAGGTGCTCACGATGCCTCTCGGGAGAGTCTCGTCTAGCAATCCGGTATTCTGGCAGCGCGGGAATTTCTGCAAATCGACGTCTCTTGGAAGACTGCTCCACACTACCTGTAAGGTCAACAAACGCAACATCCCGGAAACCGCGACCGTCTTCTCGTGCTACGTTAGTCTCACGAGATTCCGGGTGGCTGTTGAAAGGATTCTGGCGGGAGCGGGGAGATAAGTAGGATCCATCAGGGCCCTCAATCGAAGGAAGAACTGTAGCATCTCCTGCTTCAGGATTTCCACCATGGCGATGGTCTCGATAGAGGTAGCCTTGGGGCGAAGAAGGCCGAGTTCTTACCCTCGTTCCGGGTGGCAATATTGCTGCAGATGTGCGCTCGTCGTATCGCGTCGCTCTGTCAGGTAAAATTTCGTTGGGTCGTGTGGCAATTCGTTCGTACAAAGTTCCATCTTCGCTTCGGATGAACGTTGGTGGATTCGGCTGGCGGATGGGACGGGGCTAGATATAGAATTAGTCATGAAAGAGAGGTCCAGGAAGTTCGCTGGAGCGACAATCTTCTGAATGTGGACGAAAAGAGCTCATCTTACCTCATAATCCAATCTGGCCATTGACACAGGAGGATCCTGCAGTCTCGGAGGATACGCAGGGTCGTCGAGTGGGATGAGAATGCGAGAGGTTGGCAGTTCGGGCTCATAGATCCTGTCGAGAACGGCGACCGGTCTTTCGGCTATTCTAGAACGATAATCGCGCTTGGCTTGGTCCCAGACAGCATACCTACTGCGATCCCTCTGGGCGATTTCGTCATCAGTGGGTTTGTACCGGTGCACAACGGGTGGTAGGAAATGGCGGTCCTGGATGGCATCCTCACGATACAGCCGAGACAAAGGAGATCGAGGTCGGCTTGAACCCAGACCATAAGCGGCGCTTGGAAGCTCTTCGACTTGCACATTGTCGTGACGAACTTGTTGGACATCATCCGACTGGGTGTCGCTGTCTTCTTCGTCAGAAATGACGATGACTTCTCTAAGAAGATCATCGGCTGCACGTTGGGTGGCTTCATCCGTAGTTTCTTCGTCGCCACGCCATTCGATCAGCTTCTTGAGGGTATCTTGCTCGACCATGTGGCGGGCGTCGTTGTACGGCACTTTTCGCAGGAGCTTGTCATACTGAGTATACATATGTCGAATATGAGCGACGACAGAAAGTTGTGCTCTACGGACAAGAGGTATCTCATCCGCAGTACCAACTTTGTTGTCGCCTTTTTGGAAGGCAGTCTTGATAATCTGAAACAGGTCCTTGTCTGGAATGTTGGGAAACAGATCTTTGATGGTCTGCTTGGCCTCGGTGTTGATGGTGACCTGGTCCTTTTCTCCTTCAACAGGGCGATGTCCAGGGTTTTGATAGACTTGCATGAAGAGTTTGTCATCCTTTGTTTCATCGATGACCTTGCCTCCGCTGGTAAGACGAATGCCATAATGCGCACAGACCTGGGCAACAACACTGGTGGGAAAATGAAAGCCAACACGATGTACTTCCCTTGAGAGTTCATGGCGATCGGCATGTGGCGTAGTCTTAACGGTTAGTAGAGTTCGGGACGCGGCATATATAGGACTTACCGTAACAGCAAAAATTTTGTTGTCGCCTCTGCGTGCAAACTCCTTGAGCGCAGCTGTGAGTTCTGGATTTCCAGCAGGTATGAATGTATAGCCTGGAGGGGGATCCGCGCGGAAGGTGATCTGGGAATCCGGGTGAGTCGTTCCTCGGGCACCATATCTTTTTCTTCTTACCACGCTCCGCAGCTTGTTCTTCTCTTTAGAGGTGTCTTCCATAACCACTTTGTGTTTGTTTCTTTGCTTTGCAGCTTGCCCTCCACGGGTCAAGGCGCCCCCAGCCCCATTCTTTGCCACCTTTTGCTTGACTCTTGCCATGGCGGGTGTCTATCAACACTACACAGGGAGAACTGGACACGGAGATGAAAACATGGGGATGGGACGATCAAGGTCTCTAGACACTGGAGATTAGTAGAACAGAACAGAACAGCCTGTATACCGGGCGTTTGGCGTCCGGTGGTTGTTGGCAGCGGCTACTGCAGGAAAGGCAGACAAAACAAACTGCAGCTGTGGAAAGCTGTGTTTGACTTCAAGTGGGATCTCAATCCGGGTCAAGATAGTCTGTTGGACACAATCATCCAGGCGACAGTGGTCTTTAGAGACGGCGAACGCGTGAGTCTCGCAGTTATCAGTGGTAGAGAGTGAAAGGGAGATGGAGAAGACAACAAAAGCTGGCGGCTGCGCAGAGAATGGAAGTGAAGTCGGGGTTCGAGACCAGCGCGGAGAGGCAAAAGCTTGGCGGCGCATCGCGCTTATAGCTTCTAGGTCGGATGAGGATATGTGACCACCTAGACCTTTGCTATTGTTAGCCGAACTGTGGTATTCACAGCCTGTGACGACACGAATATTTCTGATAGTCCATCTGACATCCTGGGTAGCGCTGGTAGCCTCCCGTCTACCAGGCATCGGGTAACATCCGTCCGGACTGTGCATATCATTACGTTCGTCCTGTGTGGTGCTGGAGCCAATTATCTCGAGCGGTGTTCAAGCCTGGCGTCCTACTGGTGACAGGCACCTCTACAAAGTGCGCGTAGGCTATTAAGGCACTCATTTACGATCACTAATAGTAAACGCCAGCTGAGTTGGTCAAATTTTTCTGACAGGTGTGTATGGAGTATCTGTACATACTCCGTACAGTGCAGAGGACAGACTCGAGGCGAGGCTGCAGCCTTGTGGTAGGCTAGTGCGAGCCCAAATCCATAATCTTTCCATCGCAATTCGAACTTGAATATAGCACCATTGTGCCTATGCTACTTTTATAATCTTGACAGCGTATGCCACACTCTCTCCATGAGCACTCAAGACCGACTGCGCGCCTACCGCCATCTTTACCGGGCCGCGCTCAAAGCTGTCTGCTACGCGAGCCCAGCACGCTACGAGGTTCGAGACATCCTTCGCGAGTCATTCCGTTCCTCTCCGGCGACGAGCTTCAATTCGCGACGGGTCGAGAACACGCTGCTTTTCCTTAAAAATGCGGGCTTATATAACGGCTACGAGCACAAGATCCTCAAGAACCTGTTGCACCTCAAGTTCTTCCGGGATAGAAGATTCGACAAACAATTGTACGTGTGCAAAGCTAGACGGAAAAGCCCCTTCCGCCGCCTGGTGCCGAACTAACTGTGACCTCACAGGCTTAGAAGATCGAACAGCGACTACGCAATAGAGGCACGAAAGCACATCTGGCTTCAATACCGCGCCACGTTGACGATGCTGAACGAGAGCCTGGATATTTGTCTCGCGTTCTAGACTAGGTCATGATGACTGGCATTTACATCATGAAGAGGCGGCATAGAAAGAACAGGACTTATGCGCAGGAGGGGACATTACAATCGGACACACACTCCATTATTGGCCGCTCATCGTCTCTGTTCACGAGGCCATGCAGCCGCTGACTATAGAATGATCAGCTTCAATGTCGAGAAGCCCTGCGGTTGGGTCAGAATTTCGACGGACCCAGGCCTCTTAGTTGCAGCTATGGACGGAACAGACTACCAAACCAGGCCGCAGTGACCGATTATTCCCGGGCCTTACAACTGTCCTCAGAATTGTATGGAGAATTCTTCGCCAGGGTTGGTGTTTCTTTTCTTCCGAAAGGACTTCAGCCATTCCCCTTGGAAACTACTTCAAAGATCAGTAGCTACCATGAGCTACGCTACTATGGTTGTTCTGGTCGCCGAATATGTCTGCCAGTTGCATGCAATGGTTGGCACAGCCTTTCCGCCTCCCGATCGGTGAAGACTGTTTCCCACATGTTCCCTGAAGTGTGCCCCGTTTTCCAGCAAAGGGCCAGACCAACCAACGCAAGCTTCGCGAGGATCTAAGGCACCATACACTGTTTTAAAACAAGGGACAAGTTGAATATGAAGTCCGCTTCGTTGCTGTCTCTTCGTTTCAAAACGAATCATGGGTTCGGCACAGCGCTGTGGCAGCAAATCTCCGCCCTGGGCCGCAGTCACTGATGCGGAGAGCCTCATCTGAGTTCTGATATGGACATGCACGCCTTAGACATACTGTTTTTGGATTCGGAGTCACACTCTGCGACCGCGAGTTTCCCGGGCCATTTCAAATGCCACTGGCCCTGCGTATGTTGGAAAGAGCTGAACAGGGCGAACTGCGAGCTAGAATCCTCCTTCACGAAACCAGTGTGGCCCTTCAGACGCTCGCTCAAACTCATCATTTTATGCTCTCGGACGGGTGACGGCTCCGACGCATTAATTAGGTAGTCTACGGATATTGACCCGGGCGCGGTGACCCTGCTTACTTGGAACGCCATGAGAACTGAACCACCTATTATGATGATGGTGTGCTTGACAGGCCAGGCGCAGTCCAGGCATATGTATGACATGTACAATTGAATAGAATGAATCATCACTTCCTAGTGTTAGTCCCTGAATTTCCACAGTAGCTAGCTAGCTATACAGAGGACTCGACAGTACAAGGTCATGATATCATGCATGAGCCCGTTCTGGATCACAACCCCTGTCCGCGACACAGGTCATACCCGTACCTGGCTATCTTGAGACCACCATATCTTGATTCTAACTATGGCGTATTGCGTCTCACTGGCACTGGCACTATCACAGTCACTGTACCAAGGTATAGTATAGTATACATAGGTAGATATTTCAAGATCGGATCAACCACTACCACTACCACCACTACCACTACTACCACTACGACCACCATTACCCTATCTACAGGTGGTAGAACACAGGACGGACTGTACTACTGTAATCATACGAGAACACGAGTCATGCCTGACCACACCTCCACCTCCACCCCGAGCGTCAGCTCGCGGTCGAAATGGAAGGACTTTGTAGCAGTATGTACATCCTCTCTGCCACCCATATGCTTTCCTAGACGCTCCCCTGAAATCAAGCCGCGGTTTGTTCTTGTGTGAACATAAGATGGTTTCGTTTCGTTTCTGCCAGAGTCAGTTTCCACCTTTAGCTTCAACCTCAGTTTCCACCTTTAGCCTCAGCTTCAACGATGGCCCATGTTTCGTCCCAATTGGTCCAAAGGCCATTTCAGCTCAGAATCAGTATTCGATTTGGGTTCGGCTTCGGTTTCGATGAGGGCTTGAAACCCAAAACCAATTGACATGAAAGAATTGTTGACACATTCACTAACAGTCCATTGCCACCATCCGCGGCGATCTATCAACCATCACCGCACCGCCGTTCGTGCTCGACACGAAATCGGCAGTCGAGCTCCCCGCGTACTGGGCCGAAAGGCCCTCCGTGTTCATCGCTCCAGCTTCGTCGGACGATCCGGCCGAACGCGCCGTGCTGGTGGCGAGATGGTTCCTCTCCGCCCTCCGCAACCAGCAGTATACGGGCCGCCCGGCCCACGACGGCGTCAAGAAACCCCTCAATGCCTTCCTGGGCGAAGTGTTTTTGGCCACTTGGTCCGATCATGGCGCCACTGGAACCGGCACCGGCACTACGAGGCTGGTGAGCGAGCAGGTCAGGTGAGTGTTGGGTCCATCCCTGTCAAATCTTGACGTGGTCAACGTTTCTCGGTGTGGTGTATATGCATTCTAGGGGCGATGTTCATCATCTGGTGGTGTTGGTGGTGGTGGTGTTGATGGTGGTAATTGGTGGGTTGCAGCTCTCTAGCTAGATGTCGTGTTATCTCCCGCCTATTTCATGAGGCGTGTGCTAATGTCGAAGTCTTTGACAGTCATCACCCACCAGTGACGGCATGTCGCGTATGGAACGAAGACCACGGAGTGTCGGTGAGTCCAAATCGGGCAGGCATGGTCGCCCAGCTGTTGCAATGCAAGACAGCCGGTCCAGCTCCATCTCGACCAGAACAAGAATCCCATGCTTAACTTATCAAGAACTCGAATCCCGTACTTAGCTTACCAAATTTCATTCCCAGGCCGAGGGCTACACCCGTCAGGAAATCGGTTTTAGCGGGGGCAGTATGACCATTCGCCAACTGGGTCACGCCACGCTCCACCTCGCCCGACACGACGAGACATACCTGATCCCATTACCCAACGTCAAGGTCAAGGGCATCTTGACCGGCAGCCTGTACCCAGAACTGCAGGGGACGTACCACATCCCGAGCACGAGCGGGTATATGTCGACGATCGAGTTTGGCGGGAAAGGCTGGTTGACCGGGTGGGACGACAAGAAACACGGCTTCGAGGCCAAGGTATACCGCGACGACGACCAGGATCAAACGCCCTTGTACACCGTCAGTGGCCACTGGGACAGGTCGTTCAGCATCCACGATGCGCGAAAAGGAGTCCATGTCGAAACATTTGACGTTCGATCTTCCACCACCACCCCGCTCACGGTCGACCCTCTTCCCGACCAGGATCCATGGGAATCGCGGGTTGCGTGGCGCGGAGTTCGAGAGGCCCTGGAACGAGGAGACATGCAAGGCGCTGCGGATGCCAAGTCAAGACTCGAGAGCGGCCAGCGAGAGATGCGGAAACGGGATCGCGATGGACACGACTGGCACAGCCTGTTTTATGAGGTGGGGTCTCACCCCGATCCCGTCGCTGCTGAGTTGGCTCGCAAGATCGGCCGCACGCTCCGACCGGCAGAGACAATGGGCGCCTGGACCTTCAGACTCAAAGACTGGCAGGAGGGGAAATTCAAGAAACCTTACCACGGAGGCTTGAGGCCTGCCGATATGTGTGAGTCCGCAAATGGTGGCGGCGGCAACCAGGCCAGAAGGACCGAAACGACCAAACCTAGCCTATCACCGTCAACAGGGACAGGGACAGGGACTAGCAGTGGCCTAGCAGCTATAATCAGACAACCCGAACCTGAACGCAGCTGGAAAGCCAAGCCAACCATGTCGGGTCTCGAAGCACATCAGACGGATGCAGATACACAAGCCGGCAAAGTTGAAGCAACCGTGGTGGCCAAAGCTAGAAAAGGCTCCAGTCCCAGTGATATCGGCGACAGTACCATGACAGGTAAAGAAAAAATCCAAGGCGAAAGGTTCCTGAGGGACATATACTCGACTTGTTAATAAAGGGTGAGGTGAAGGATGACCGCAACACTGCACGGAATATGAAAGCTCAGCGACATTAGTATCTCGCAACTGTACAAGAGTGGAGGGAATCATGACAAGGCTGAACTAATGGCTCAATGCTTCTGCGTTAGTAGCAGTATACCCTCATTTGCAATTTCCACTCTTATAATATTGACATCCTCTTTCTCAACTTGGACCTATGCAAGGGACATAATGCGTTAGCCATCTGCAGGGCATATATCACCCTGCGCGTCTTCAATAACAGCACAAACCGTCAACGCACATATTAGGGTGAGTAGGGCAACAAACACCAAGGACGCCGCCCTCTATTGTACAGAAGATCCGCTTCGAGCGCAGCAATCAGTCACGATGCAGACTCCTCCGGGGCCAGGTCATCTTCGACTTGAACGATGCTCCTACACATGTCGAGAAACCTGCCGCGATACTCGGGAGCCGTGGTGGTGATGCTCATGGGGCCCTTGCGATCGACGAGATTCCACATGTCGACCAGCAGCGTCATAGCTTTGGCTCGGACCTTGTGCTTGGCCCAGAAAAAGTCGAGAATGACGGCGCGAAACAGCCATTTGTTGTCCTGTGATGGCACGCCTTCTCGCCAGTCCAGTGGTTGCGGGTCTTGGAATGGGTCGGAAGCATCGCCCTCGCGAGTATACGACGACGCTCGAGGGATCCTCACTAGCATCAGACTGTAGTCGACTGCGTTATGTTTCACGAGAAGCTCGGTGTCGGCTTCAAGAGTCTTGAAAAACATATCTGCTTGAGTTCGGTTGAGCCGCAATTTGTCGTGGAACTCGTCAGCAAGCTTGGATTTGGTCGCCTGCGAAGCAAGTCTTCCGCCGGCAATATCTCTCTCGGGGAAGAAGTACGACATGGGTTTCAAGTCGAAGGCCTGCCAGCTGGAATCATGTTCCTGGCCGTACAGGAGGTTCTCCATGACGAGATGGTAGTTGGGGACAAACCCCAACAGACCGCCGAGGCTGCGGTGCCGCCAGGCAAGGAAATCTGTGATGTGTACCAAGAGGGATTCCCGGTGCGATTCCATGTGCGAGACGTAGGGCTCCAGCAGGTCATCACGGAAGAACGTGTGCTCGAACCGGCGGGGGACGGACTTGATCAGGTACTTGTTGTCCGCGGTGGTGAAGAATGTCTGGGAGTGGAGGATGCGTCAGTCAGTTTGGTGTCTAAGATGTGTGGCGATTCGGCTGGGCCAATACAACACACCGATCCCGAATACCCCATGTCGCCCTGTGGGATCAACGACTCGCTGCCCCCCCCGAAGCTGCCCTTATAGTCTTCCTCTGATATCTTCCATGTTTTGTTCCGTAGATTCTGGAACAGCTCCGGCCGTAACCGGGCGAGTACGAGCCGGTAGAGTGCAAAGAACTTGCGAAATAGACGCCAAATCCGGAAGCCGCCCTCAGCCTTGTCGTCTTGGAGAATGGCGAGGATGATGGACCGAGAAATGTTGTCATCACGGCGGCCCATGATCTTGACATAGAATCGTAGCACATGAAGTATGCGCAGGAGGAGTCTCGGGATGGAACTCCTCAGGGACGACTGAGATGGGAACAATGAATAAAGGCATCGTGTAACTTGAAGCAGGTTGGCAATCCGCGACCAGACAGGGACAACAATGACGTCAGACCGAGCTGTGAGAGCCTTATCACGTGACGAGGCTGAGGCGACAAGGTCAAGTCTGCCATCTTCTGACGATATCACAGCTTTCTACACGGTTCCCTTCATCTACCTTCAATCTCCAAGTCTCCGGATGCCAAAGGCCATTTCCAGTCGGTTGATTTGGCATCCACCAGCGCCGCCCCAATGGACTCAGACTGACACACTGCCGCGATGCCAGGCTGGCCAGGGAGAGACGCAGATAGGCAAAACTTGGGGCTTAAGCGAGACCACCGGCGGCGTCACCATGATGCCGAGAGGCAGAAGAGAGCTGAGGGAGAGAGTCAAGACAGAGTTGGGCCTGGTGGGCAAGGCTACCACGTTGTAAGGGAACATGGATGGACTAGGAGTTGGCTGTTCATGTTCACGGGTCACTCTTGATTGTTTCCCATTCGGTTGACCCTAGATATCCGACTGTGATTTGCTTATCATCGCCCCCTCCGGTTGAGAATTTGTGTGTTGTGCTGCCTGGGGAGCGACTCACCATCTGTAGGCATGACGAGATGCTGTCTCGCCGCGCAAAGAAGTGCGGAACGGTGAGTTTCCCCGTACTTGACCTCCGCAATGTTGCATCCCCTAGAACCCTGGAGATTGCCTTGCCTCGCCTGGCCTGCCCCTGGATTCAAGCCCCAGGTTTCGGGAAGGTCCAGGATGGCCATTTAGCTTGTAGCGGAAGACATGCCTCTTTTCGGACAATCGAACCCTCGGCTGATACGCCGCCAATTTGAACCGGCCTTTCGCCCGACTCACCTACTGCTGATGCTGATTCTCAAGCTCATGCTCATTCTCACTCCTTCCATGCTGTGCCGGGCATGCAACCAGCACCACGGCATTCGCACGACGGATTCGGAGTGGCGCATGGAACCTACTCCGTGAAGCCGCGATCAGGTAGCTCTACGGCGGAGCATTAGTTCCAGAGGCGAAGGAGTTCGGGCGAGTCACGTGACACAGAAGAATGGTCAGTCAACTCTGAACGAAGATTCGAATCCTGCTGACCAAGAGTGACCCAGAGTTGCCCAGAGTTGCCCATCAGCTGCCATCCTCCTGGTCACTCGGATGCCGCAACCCGCAATTATCATTTTCTATTTTCTACGCACGGGCAGTTCGCTCGCAGCCGGCCGACGAAAATCTCAAATCCCTTGCGCACGCCATTTACGTAAGACAGAACTACGGGGAGGTAGAGGAAACAGGTTTGCCATACTACGGAGTAGTAGCGTGGGCAAACACGCCGCCAAGCTCGACTGCCATTCGCCGCCACCAGACGTATATGGAGTGATGGAGTGAGGAGTGATGGAGCGCCCGGCACCGTCATGATCAGGATCAGGCAGGGTCCCGGGGTCTGGAGACACAGGGGAAAATTCTGTTCCTTTGGTCCCGAGCAGCAAGTCGACCTCAAGACTTCCAGACCTCAAGACAAGACCAAGACCAAGACCAAGACCAAGACCACGACCAGAGGCTTCGACAGGTGGCGCGGCCGTGCATCCCAGGGATCATTTTGCCCTTCTTTACCCTGTGCACCGGGATCCTATTCCAATGGCCAAGGCTGGATGATGATGATCCCCGGCCCGGACATCACGCCATCAGATCTTGTTCCGAGCGCTCGCTCTGCCTTACGAAAAAAGCAAACAAGGAGGAGCTCCATCATACCTCGATCGAGTCTAGTGCCTCTTTGACACAAACCAAGTGTTACGGTGGTGGCTTGCTTAGTTACATCTTGATCCACCCTGCCATGGGAACGGCCCTCCTGTGAAAAGCGACCGACCCGCTGGTCTACTTGGACAAGGCCCCCAAAGGTAACCTCGCTAGCTTGGCCCGGTACCTTTGCAACCCAGGGACCCAGATGAAAAGCGATCCAGCATTTAATGCGGGGGTGAAGAGTCTTTTCGTCCAGCTTTTCATTCGCCATCTGGAAGATCTGCGTCAGGCTAGCTCTCCCGTGCCTTCTGGTCCGTGGCTTGATTGGCGAAGGTGCCGGGCCATTGTCATTGTCGCGTGCTCGAGTGGATGGGTACCACTTACCACTGCACCGACCCGATGAAATCCTGGATCAAGACTTCCAAGCCCGAGAGGCGAAGTGGAAGGAAACCCTGGCTACGTATATAGGTAGCGTAGCCAGCCCCGGCCTCTGCTCCTACCCAGACCCGTCCCCAACCCCAAAGCAACCATCGACGCCTTCCCTGACACGACAGCCATGAGCGACAAAGAATTGAAATATGTCGACGGCGAGGCCCGCGGCTCGGCCGAAATCCAGCCTGGAACGGTGTCTGACAACGCGGACAAACTGCAACGGCGGCTCAACAATCGCCAAATCCAGCTGATTGCCATCGGGGGCTCCATTGGCACCGCGCTGTTTGTGAGTATCGGCGGTGGGCTGGCCAAAGGAGGCCCGCTCAGCCTGTTCCTCGCGTACACGATCTACAGCTGTCTGCTGGGAACAGTCAACAACTGCATCGCCGAGATGATTGTGCTGCAGCCCGTTTCCGGCGGCTTCATTCGGCTGGCGGGCAAATGGGTGGACGACGCGTTCGGCTTCATGGCCGGATGGAACTTTTTCTTCTACGAAGCGCTGCTGATCCCGTTCGAGATCACCGCGCTGAATCTGGTGGTGTCATTCTGGACGGACGCCATCCCCACGGGTGCCATATGCGCTATTTGCATCGTGCTCTACGCGTGAGAACCATCCAAAGCGACTTCCCGTGCACTGTGTTTTTTCCATTCCCATCTCTCTCTCTTTTTTGGCCCGGGCGACCTCAAACTAAACTCTTGTGTGATCCTAGACTTCTGAACATCCTAGCTGTGCGAGCGTACGGGGAAGCCGAGTTTTGGCTCTCCGGCGGCAAGGTGATCCTGATCATCATGTTGTTCTTCTTCACCTTCATCACCATGGTGGGCGGCAACCCGCAGCACGACGCGTATGGGTTCCGGTACTGGCGCAACCCGGGCCCGATGGCCGAACACCACACGACAGGCTCCCTCGGCCGGTTCGAAGGGTTCCTGGCGGCGCTGTGGTCGGCCTCGTTCACGGTCGTGGGGCCGGAATACATCGCGATGGTGGCGGCGGAGGCGAAACGGCCGCGGATCTACATCAAGAACGCGTTCAAGACGGTCTACTGGCGGTTTGGGCTGTTCTTCATCCTGGGCGCGCTGTGCGTCGGCATCATCGTGCCGTACAACGACCCGACGCTGGTGGGGATCGTCAGCGGCACCAAATCCGGCGGCGGCACGGCGGCGGCGTCGCCGTACGTGATCGCGATGGAGAACCTGGGAGTCAGCGTGATGCCGCACATCACCAACGCGCTGATGTTGACCAGCATCTTCTCCGCGGGCAACACGTACACGTACTGTTCGACGCGCAGCCTGTACGGACTGGCGCTGGAGGGCCGGGCGCCCAAGTTCCTGACCACGGTCACGCGGCGCGGCGTGCCCATCTGGGCCTTCTGCGTCGTCATGCTGTTCCCGCTGCTGTCGTTCCTGCAGGTCTCCAGCGGCTCCTCCACCGTGCTGACCTGGCTGGTCAACCTGATCACCGCCGGCGGCATCATCGACTTCATCGTCATGTGCGTCACCTACCTGTGCTTCTACCGCGCCTGCAAGGTCCAGGGCCTCGACCGCCGCACGCTCCCCTACACCGGTTGGTTTCAGCCGTATTGCGGCTGGATCGGCCTGACTGGCATGACCCTCGTCGTCATTTTCTACGGCTACTCCGCCTTCACCCCCTGGGACGTCGGCACCTTCTTCTCCTTCTACACCATGGTCATTGTCGCCCCGCTCCTCTTCGTCGGCTGGAAGCTCATCAAGAAGACCCGCTTCGTCCGTCCCGAAGACGCCGATTTGGTGTGGGAGGCTCCTATTGTTGATGCCTACGAGGCCACTTTTGTCTCGCCCCCCATTGGCTTTTGGACCGAGATGCTGCAATTGGCTGGCTTGAAGCGCAACAAAACCGACGACCGTCGCACTTCGATCGAATCTTGAGGTTGAGCAATAAAACCGACGACCGTCGTACTTCGATCTGACCTTGAGGTCGAGTCCAGTCGAGTGCCGTACTTGGATCCAATCTTGAGGTTGAGCAACAAACCGATGACCGTCGCACTTCGATCTAATCTTGAGGTCTAGTCCAGTCAAGTGCCGCACTTCGATCCAACCTTGAGGTCGAGTCAAGTCCAATCTCGGTCTCAGTCTCGGTCTCAATCGCGCCCTTGTACGAGGCCAAGGCAGTCGCTCATCTCGAAAAATAAACAAAAAACAAAAACCAAAAACCAAAAAACCCAGATAAGCATGCGGCTATGGCTTTGCCATTGGCCACTACTTGTAACGATAGTGATGACGGCGACGAGTCGCCATTGAAATGGAATGAAATGAAAATGAAAATGCACACGAACCAGACCTTTTTTTCTTTCTCTACTCTAGTATTTCTATTTCTACTCCTACTTCTACTCAATTCAATTCCAATCCTATTTTCATTCATATTCCTATTTTTGTTCTAGAACTGGAACTGGATCTGGATCGGATCTCTTTGGTTGGATCTTGGTTCTGCTCTGTTCTGTTCTGTAGTGTTGGTATTGGTGTTGTGTTGGTATTAGTGTTGGTATTGGTGTTGTGTTGGTATTAGTGTTGGTATTGGTGTTGGTATTGGTGTTGGTATTGGTGTTGGTATTGGTGTTGGTATTGGTATTGGTGTTGGTATTGGTGTTGGTGTTGGTATTGTGTTGGTATTCTATTCCGAGTATTCCAAATCATAAGCCAGCGTGTCCGTACACAGCTCTTCTCGATACTTGGAGACGCTGTTCCACGCAGTTAGTTACTCAGTCAGGTCAGGTCAGTTTAGGCAGTCAACAGAACAACCAACTTGAAGATAGAAAGAACGGGAGGCTAGTCAACAGAACAACCAATTTGAAGATAGGAAAACGGGAGGAGGGCCGAGGCTTGCGGTGGGCAGACCCAGCGGGAGGGGCTTTGGCGACCATGCCGGGTAAGATGTGCTTGAGCGACTGGACAGGATAGATGTGCTTGAGCGACTGGACAGAATAGATGTGCTTGACGCGACTGGACAGGATGGTGCTGTAGATGGCGGTGGCGATGGAGCTGCCGGACGGGCGGGCGGTGCCGGAGGAGAAATTTGCAGTAAGTAAAAAACGGGAGGGAGAGGTTTATAGTAAAAAAAGGGAGGGACATATTTGTAAAACAAACGGGGGTGAGATATTTGCAGTAAGTAAGGCAGAAAACAACATTAGAACCCAACAAGAACAAAAACAAAAATAAGAACAAGAACCCAATAAGAATAAAAGCAAAAATAAGAACAAGAACCCAATAAGGATGAAACCAAAAATAAGAACAAGAACCGAACAAGGATAAGAATAAAAGTAAAATAAAAACGTACGCCACGTGAGCAGGATGGTCAGCATAGACCTGCACATCAGCCGCCTTTTCCAACACGGCCACCAACCCCATATTGTAGCCCTGGCTGCGGTGCGCGGTCGAAGCTAGCGGCGGGTTGGCTTCGAGCTTGATCAGGCCTGGGATCTGGCCGACCATGGCTTTGGCGGATGTCGTCCAATCGGCCAGCTGGGCGGGCGTGACGCCAGGCTTTAATTTGAAGAGGACTGTTGGGGGGTTGTTAGACAGATCGTTCGGTAATGTTGAGGAAGAGGAGAGGAAGAGGAGAAGAAGAGGAAGAGGAAGACGGTAACGCTGAGGAAGGGAAGAGGAAGGGGAAGAGGAAGGGGAAGAGGAGGAGGAGGAGGAGGAGGACGGTAACCGTTGAACGAGGGAGACGGTACCCATTGAACATGAGGAAGACGGTGATATTGAACATGAGGGAGATGGTGATATTGAACGTGGGGGAGACGGTAACCATTGACCGTGGGGAAGACGGTAATACTGAATATAAGGGAGACGGTAACAATTGAAGATTGGGAGACGGTAATGTTGAACAAGGGAGACGGTAATCAAAGGCATTGGGGTCAAATCAAATCAAATCATGTACTGTCATCATATACTGTAGTGCAAGTTCGACCAGCAGCTTCGGGTGGACGGATAAATACTCACCGACGTGATAGATTGGCATTGTGATGGTGGTGGTGGTGATGGTGATGGTGATGGTAGTCAAGAAGTGCTGAAGGTAGATGATAGATGATGGACGATGGACATTGAATATCAAATAGGTCGACGGAGGCTAAGGAGTAGGAAGAGTTAGAAGTAAGACGGAGTCAGAGACAGAGACAGAATCTGAGTAGGAGTATGTAGTGGTGGGGTGCGATTAAGGTTGGTTGCTGTATACTCCGTGTACTCCGTAGTATCCGTATATATAGTAATCAGCTATTAGGCACTGTAGCCGGCATCGGGCCGGCGCCGAGTTCAAGTTTGCTGGTTCACGAGGTACGGCACATACATAAGGTATATTAGGTACCTAATCTGTACTCCGTGCTGTACTCCGTACTATACTACCGGTACTACCGTACGGTATTCCATCCTAACATGACATGTACCTATATATGGATATCGATACTTAATACTGGATACAGGATACACGGTACAGGATATAGAATACAGGATGCAGGATACAATATAGTATAGAGTGTAGAGTGCAGGTTGTCCTGTCTAGTCTAGTCCAGCCATGGGATGTTATTGTACTCCGTATTCAGAATATATTGCTGATATGGATATACTCTGTACAGAGAGAGTAGGTACTTAGTACTACTACACGACCACGACCACCACGACGACGACCAGCAGACTTGACTATAGCTAGCCAGCCTCCAAACTAGACTTAAGACGATGCCAATACCATACTAGGGCAGTACCCCTTTTTCATACCCAGTATCCTGCATGAGTAATTCCACTAATGGTACGAAACACCATAGTTGAAGGATAGAGGATCGAGGATCGAGGTAGAGGATAGACAGACACCAAGTCAGATATACAATATGTAGCTCGTACTTTCTCTTCATCAAGAGTCTCATCTCGTCCAAGCTGATCCTGATCCTGATCCTGATTCCCTTTAATCCCCTCCTTTTGTTCCCTTTCTTCTTTTCTTCTTTCTTTTCTTTACACTAGAGAAAGAACAGTTCTCAACTATAACATAGGAGACAATCATGTATTGTATCAAGGGGTCGACAGACCACAAAAATCACAACTACACCCATAATCCACATCCGTACCTGTGGCCGATCACTGTCTCCCTCTCCCTCCCCTTGCTCGTGGCTGGCTAGAAACCATATTGCCACGAGCTTGGCTGTTGGCTGTCTTCGGGTGCCTTCTTGTCTGTATCATGCCTTATGCCTCTGTCATCTATCGTCTGTCGTCTCTTGTGACTGCCCGCCGCACTCACATCCCCCGTAGCTTGTCCCCCCGTAGCTTGTCGGCACGCCAAATACTAAAAAGACCCCATTCGTACCCCTCGTCGCCGACTAAGCAGCTTGTGAATGAAACTGAGATCCCAGTCTGCCAAGGACGGAGACAGGACATGACATGCGTGTTGTTTGGATGTGCCGCCAGCTCCTTTCACTCAAGTTTGGCCCCCTCCTTTTGGCAGCACCGAACCTTACGCATAGTCCATCAAACCGTCAAACGCGCCCATCAAACTCGTCAGTTTCTATTTGAGGCTGTTGAGGACCTTTTCTTCTTCTGGTTCTTCCCTTATCAAAGCTTCATCTTCTATCTCTCATCCTTTTCGATTTCATCCCTCATCGCTCATCGCTCATCCCTCCCATTCTCACGTTCAGCCCTCACATCACACCAAATGGCCTCCCCTCGCCCTCATGCTGGAGGTCCAGGACCAGCGCTACCATCGGACCCTCCTCGCCCCCCAGAGGAACAGGTTGCCTATCGAAAATCATGGGCTCGTGCTCAGCGAGTAGATCGTATCCATCTCACAGAGACGTATATGGAGTGGAAGAAAGTTCAAAACCTGATCGAGGCTGGCAAGGTGGAGGTCAACGGCGAGAGTTTGGAAATTGGGACCGTTGTGGCCGTGGCAAAGTAATCCCAGCCCTATATTCATCCTTCTTTCTCCTCCATCCCACCTGATCCTTTTGGGGGACCATGATGCTGACACCGGGGCCAGATATGGGTGTAAACCGTTCATCGACACAGACCCGGCGCTTGTCGCGCGTATGGCTGACAGTAAGAAGACACTGGAGAAGCATTTGCTGTGGGGAAGAAGTATCTATGGTATGTCAAACCTTGCATGCCTTGCCTCGTCTTTCCTGTACGTCTGGTTTATCTTGGACGTGCCTTGGGGCTTGTGTTGGAAATTCATGCCGAAGCTTTTGATCATGGGCTGATATATCAACTTCTCACCATAGGGGTTAATACTGGCTTTGGAGCCAATGCCGACACTCGTACCACTGACTTTGTCACTCTGCAACGAGCGTTGACCCAACACCAGCAGTCGGCTATCCTTACCAAGAATGATTTGAGTGTCCACGGAGACAAGGACGGGGAACACAACTCACACTCGATGCCGACCAGCTGGGTCCGCGGCGCCATGCTTGTCCGAGTCAATACCACCATTCGAGGCCATTCTGCCATAAGCTTTCGAGTGGTCGACATGCTGGCGGAACTGGTCAGACGAGACATGATCCCTATAGTGCCTTTGAGAGGCTCCATCTCCGCCTCAGGGGACCTCATGCCTCTCGCATACATTGCTGGCGCTCTGCAGGGAAACCCGGACATTTACGTGCGCACTCGTGGTGGAGGCGGCCGCAAGATCCTGAAGGCATCGGATGCCATGGCACAGATTCAACAAATGCGCATGGAAGAAAGCAAGAGCCAGAACTCCAACCGAAGTAAGGAACAAGGCGGCAAGGTCTCTGAAGTCGGCCCAGACCCAAATGAGAATAAGGACGGCAAGAAAAAGGGCAAGAAGAACAAAAATCGCAAAGGAAAAAAGGCTGGTGATGGCAGCAAGGATCCCGAAGAGAACAAGCCTGGTAAAGACAGCAAGAGCACCGAAGAGGACAAACCTGGGAAAGAGAACAAGAGTTCCGAAGAGGCCAAACCTGAGAAAGAGAGCAAGAGCACCGAAGACGCCAAACCTGGGAAAGAGAGCAAGACCACCGAAGAGAATCAGGCTGGCGACGACAGCACAAAGGTCCAAGGCACCCAGACCGGGAAAGACAGCAACCACACCAAAGACAGTGTCGGCGACGGGCACAAACATAAATACACCCCCCTGGTCCTGGGCCCCAAAGAAGGATTGGCTCTGGTCAACGGCACGGCGCCATCCGCGACCGTAGCAACTCTGGCCGTGTATGAGGCGAACCAGCTTGCGGTGTTGGCACAGGTCATTACTTGCCTGTCGTCGGAAGCCCTGGCAGCCAATATCGAATGGGCTCATCCATTCATTGCAGAGATCCGGCCACACCAGGGCCAAATGGAAGTGGCGCGCAACCTGCGATACTTCTTCCGCGGCTCGGCGCTGGTCACCGGGTTGTCCAAGTCGACGCACGACGCCCGGGCCCGGACAGGCCTGGTGCAGGATCGATACGCACTTCGCACTTCGTCTCAGTGGATCGGACCGGTCCTCGATGACTTGTGGGTTTCGACCGGCCAGCTGACCGTCGAACTCAACTCGACCACGGACAACCCGGTGGTGAACCCGGAGGTCGGCGAGGTCTACTGCGGTGGCAACTTCCAGGCCTCGGTGGTCACCCAGACCACGGAGAAGATGCGGCTCTGTTTGCAGACCATCGGCAAGATGCTCTTCGCCCAGACCAGCGAGTTGATCAACCCGGTCACGAGCAAGGGCCTGCCCCCCAACCTGGCGGCCGACGACCCGAGCCTGTCGTTCTGCATGAAGGGCGTCGACATCAACATGGCCGGCTACCAGTCCGAGCTGGCAATGCTGGCGAACCCCATCAGTTCCCACGTCCAGTCGGCAGAGATGCACAACCAGGCCATCAACTCGCTGGCCCTGATCTCGGCTCGCTACACCATGGACAGCGTGCAAGTCCTCACCATGATGACCGCCGCGGCGATTTATGTCGGGCTGCAGGCTGTCGATCTGCGCGTCATGCACCAAGAATTCATGGACTCGTACCCAAATGCCATCAAGAGGTCCGTCGTCAAGTATTGGGAGGGTAAGGTCAGTCCTGAAAACGTGCAGGTGATGCTCAAATTGGTGGCGCCGCAACTCTCGGTCGCCTGGTTCGCCAATGCAAGCTGCGACTTGGACGACCGCTGCCACAAGGTGGCCAGGTCGGTGACCGAGACGGTCCTCGAGTGCTACTTTGAGAGAGTGACCAAGGACGATCCCAAAGGCCAGACGGACTTCCACTATGGGCTCCACGCGTTGCGGAATCTCATCCTGACAACTCTGGCGCCGGCCTTTCGAGAATGGCGATCCCTCTTCTGGAACCAGACTGCGAACGTCACCGTACCCCGTCTGGGTCTAGGCACCCGCGCATTGTATCAATTTGTCCGAGGCGAACTAGGGGTGCCCTTTCACCGTGGCCTCCAGGACGACCCGATCGCCGAGCCAAGTGCCTCCGACGAGAATCGACCCAAGAAGACGGTGGGATCATGGATCTCAATCATCTATGAAGCCGTGCGTGATGGAAGAATTTGCGGCCACATCCTGGCATCCTTGAAGGAGGACCTCCAAACCGACCCTGGAGTGGTGGCCAATCTTGCGGCGGTGAACGAGGCTTTTGCGAAGGCCTTGCAGGACGGACCTGTTGCGGGGAATGATAATCTTGCAGCTGCCTTGAGGTCTTTCCAGGAGCATCTCGTCCAACCTGCGCCTCAGCCGTCAGGGGGAAGGGCGCATCGGCGCAGAGCCTGAGGTTGAGATTGGGGCTGACAAGTTCATTGCCCAAGCACTTCGATCTGGTCAGGGGTACAGCCTGGGAGGCATGGAAGGCATCACTGAGGGCGGGAAGCGCCGTCAACGCGCACCACAATGCGGGGTGGGCAGGAGAATGTAGGACTACGACTGCACTGTGGAGGATTTCAACCGTGACAGGCAGAGCATTGCTGATGGTATCCCGTGACCTGAAGAGACCTGAAGAGACCTGAAGATAGCAAAGTGCGAAGCTGAACAGCAGAGGGCTTCTGAGTGTGGCATCGTGGCTGTCGTCTGCATACAATAGCTGGAGGCTTACTCTACAACTCTTGCACTGACAGCTTTTTGTCTTTTATCTCTTCCCTTCTGTCTCGAGTCATCGAAATTCTGAAGGCAGTCAGTTCGACGGCGTCAAATCTTCCGTCCTGGCCCGGGTCCCAAAACACAAGCTCGTTCAACGGCTGGCCGGCATACATCAGAGTGTCAACGTCACTGATACAGAAATCATCCCAGACTTTTGCTTTGTGCGGAGGGCTGCGGCCCGGAAGAATGAGTATTCTCCAGAGCTCGCCAGCCTGATTGTCCTGGTCGCGGAAGAGTAGAGTCGGCATAAGCTGCGCATGATATTCACCCCCTTGGATATGAAAGTACTTTGGTAATGCAGTGAGCATCTCCGTCCCGTTGGAGATCCAATCGCTTATCTCGAGGCCATGATTCCCAGAATACGACAGAGTCACAGATGAATTAAGGCCAGACGCTCTGTACGTACCCGTGTATGTACGGTTGATTTGACGTTGTGCAACCTGATCGACCGCCTGGATCAGAGGTACCGTTACTAACTCAATCAGGTGCGCCAACAGTGTTTCATTACCTGCGGTCAGGATGGTAATTCCCAGCTCGTACTCTGGTACTAGCAAGATATTCGTAACATAGCCGGGGAGACCGCCCCCTTTGGTGGCGATGGTGACGACGCGATCAGGGTGGTCTAGGATCCTGTTGGTACGGAATATCTCCCAGGGCACGCCATAGAATGAGTTGAGGCCGGCGGTGAATGACGCAGGCTGCAACCAATTGAGGGTGTGAGTGATGCCGTTGAAATGGGAGAGAACATAGCGGAGAAACTTGGACATGTCCGAGGATGAGGCATACAGCCCCCCGGTAGGGTTCTGAGCTCCTTCATCAACATCCCAATACCAGCTGACATTCTTAGGTAGAACCGCGACGGAATCTGAAGGCTTCGTGAACGAAGTGCCAGTCATCGCCAGAGGCCCTAGGATGGCGGTTTGGACATAGTCCTCATAGGCCACGCCAGTGACATGGGTTAGAACGAGCCCCAGAAGCTCGAAAGCAATATTGGAGTAGGTCGACTTTTGATTGGGGGCGAAAAGAGGAGGTTTGCTTTGGATGGTCTGTAGAAGCTCCTGTTCCGTACATGGTCTGTAGCTGCCAAAGGAATCGCAGTGTGGCAGACCCGACAGGGTTGCAGGGGGAAGGCCGATTGCTGATGGATCGGATAGCTCTGTCACCAAGTCACCTTGAGCCCAGTCTCTTGGAAGTCCACTTAATTGGCTTGCTAGAGATCGCAGGGTGATGTCCTTCCAAGGGATGGTTCCGTTCTGACGATCTCCCAGGTGTGGTATGTACTTATCAACCGTGTCGTCGAGGCTCAGATTCCCTGCAGCCTGTTGTTGGAGAATGCCCAGGACGGTAAACGCCTTGGTAATGCTGGCAATACGGTAGGTGCTGTTTCCGTTGACTTCTTCTGCCCCCGGTCGTACCGGATCCTTGTCCGCCGCGGTGTGGAAGGTGGCCCACAAGGTCGACTTTGCAGAAGTGACTTCGATCGAATAAGACGAGGTATTGAAACTGGGGTCCGTTACCAGAGCCGAGACGGACGCCTCGATGCGGCCAAAAGCCTCCAACAGCTCCGGGCATGGCTTGGTGTAGGCCGGAGGAGGAAAGGCTGGGGATTGGTAGTGACAAGCACCCGCCGCCAGGGAGATGAATGAGGTGGACAGTAGAAGGACATAGCTGTGTAGCATCATGCCCGGCGTCGATGTTGGCGTCGACTTGCAGGTCTCAGGTCTCTTGGGGGCTCTCCGTAGAAGATAAGCAACGAATTTGACACCTTTGCCGTTCAGGCAGAGACGAAGCAACAGCCAGAAGAGTAGGGAGGACAGTACATACTGCTGGTAGTACCAATGCTCACCTCCTAGGCACCACTGAGATGGTTTGATCCGCCAAAGGTCCATGACGTCAATCAGGCATCAGGCATCAGGCATCCAGCATCAGGATTACAGGTACGGAGTACGGAGTACAGGTAGTAGTTATTACTCCGTACAGCTATATCAGAGACAAGCCATTGAACCAAATAGTATCTACCTACTACAGCACGTCGCGAAGCTGGTATGGTTCATGTTCATGTTTTGTACACTCCATCTACTGATGCCCAAATATACACTTAAGAGTCCCTTGTCCCGGCGCAGTATATATCGCCTGGCTTCCCGAGCGCCGACAGACTGCTGCGCATGTCTGTTTGTCCAATATGCATATGCATGGGCCAAATGTTCGCTAACAACGTCAACAACTGCAACCAATATCAACATTAACCATCCACATTCATATCCGCATCCGCCTCATCGTCTCGCTCTTGATCTTGATCGGCTACTCCGCCTCGTCCTTCGGTCTGAGGAACTTTCGCTACCTGTAATAAAGTTAGTATTGGGGACACCTCAGGCATTGAATCAGGGGAACTCACTGGAGACGGTATAATCCGAATAATAGGCAGAACTGCCATAACCGGAGCTGCTCTTGTCGTCCCGCCGGTTTCGACGTCTCTTCAGGCCCAGGAACAAAGCCAGGCCACCCAGAGCTGCAGCCACCCAGCCAACTGTCCCGAGACCGCTCTTCCTCTTCTTTTCCTCCACCACTTCACTCCTGGCTGGTCTCTGACCAAACCACGTTCTGCCTCCGCGCCCGTCACGATGGTGTCGCACGTACACTTCTTCTTCTGTGGTTGTTCGTCGCCTGCGTCGTGGGCCCAGTCCGAAGATAGCCAATAGTCCGTCGATCAAGCCTTTGAAGCACAGACAGGCGCAGAGGAGGAGGAGAAGGATGATGCCTGCAATCACGCCGATGACGATGCCAGCAATGGCGCCTCCACTCAGTCCACCGCTGGAACCAGAAGTCGTCCCGGTGATGATGCTTCCGCCCGTCCCCACTGGGGTAACAAACGGTTGTGTGGTGGTGGCGCCGCTGCCCGAAGTCACGGTGACCAGTGTATTGCTCGTGGGTCGAAGGGGTACGCCGGCAGTATTGGTGACGACGGTGGTGACCGTGTAGAGGCTGCTGTAATATCCCGAGCTTCCTCCTCCCACCGCCACACAGACTCCAGAGGACTGGCAATATTGGCCAGACAAACAGCAGACATTGCCGCAAGCACTTTCACCCAGAGAGTATGAGCAACTCTTGGTGGTGGTGGGGATATATGAACTGAACGTTTCCGTGACGGTCTTGAGATCTGTTTGGACATAGGTCGTGGTGTAGTATTGCCATGATCCGTCACCGGCGGTGGTCGTGACTGTGCCGGCACCGCACTGGGCCTGATTGTTGGAGTCGGTGTAGCACACTTCCCCCGATTCGCAGCATAGTTGTCCGTAGTAGCCGCACGGGTTCTGGCATCGCTTTTGAAAATTCTGAAGGTTCTCGAAGCTCTGGAGTAGCTCGGGAATGAGGGATGCGGCGATGGGTTGGGCGAGGAGGATGGTAGCGAGGAGTGAGGAGAGAGAGGATGGGAGTTCGTGGAGTCGCATGTTGGCAGCACAGATACAATGATGGCCTCAGCTGCTGGTCAATGCAAGAAGCGTCTGTGCGTTCGTTATATGCGCATTGATGGTCGTCGAGTCCTGATGTGGGTGAATTGTATCGTAGCGTTTACTTCTCCGCCCACAATCGCAACAGCCGACCACGACACAAGATCAGCAGAATATACTTTCTTCCTGCCGATGAGAATGTAAGGATGTACGGGAAGAAAAACAGAAAGCAGGGAGAATCGAATGCTAGGTTGGGCCGCAGGGAAGGGCTTTTGGCGTTGGCCGACGAGAAATACCAACCTCCTCCTGCCACCCGAATTTCCGAGACTACAGTGAAAATCGGCGTCAAACAGTCGACAATTGTCTCAGGTGGCTGGGAGAGAGTCAGGGCCTAGCAGTCAGGCGAAATTGGCCTTGGGAGGGATACAGATGAGGGCGCATCGAACAGTGAGTACGGGAAAGAGTTGTTCTCTTGGATTGGAGTGAGTCGGTGAATGTCCCTCGCCTGCGCTGGCTGCAGGGATGGTTGCCATTGGACACGCCCCTCATCCGCATGCTGGCATGATTCATGACCCGAAAGTGTAGGTACGGAATACGGATGACGGATCAAATACCATACCACGAAGCTTCCAGGTGGTGTTGACATTCAAGTTGTGGATAATGGTTGAGGAGAACTATTTCAGAACCACGGTTTGTCGATTGTCGACTTGGTCTCTCATCATGCCGGCGGCCGGATCGTCGCCGCTGTCCCCAGCCACCCAGAGGCTCAACGCAGTACAGGGGACTGCACGTGACTGCACGTGACTATAGTATTTTCTAATTACGTAAGCTAAGATTCGGCAGACCTTCTATTCTGCATTTTGCATCCAACGCCAGCCTTGCTCGAGTCTGCCTCCAACCTTGCTGCCTGCGTGATCTCTCCTATGCTTACCACGACTTGTTTCTGACTCGGCCGCACTCCTACGCAACTGGGTTGGGTGTTATCCCATTCAAATCCACAGAGCTAAAAGTATACAGGTAGACTAAAGGGCTACTGTCAGGTTGCGACCTTGTCCAGTGGGGTGCCTCCGGCTGAATGCTCAGGTTCCAGCGACTGGGACGAGAGGGCTTAAGTGGCGGCGCGATCTGGGCAGTGCAACGGTAACGATGCTTGACGTTCTGCGGATTACGGATTATATGTACGGAGTACCAGCATCCATACTGGGCCGCCCATAGAACATGTTTCCTGCGACGAGAATTGAAGTGCGGGGGACGAAGTGATGGCTCGGGACCCTGAACCCTGAACCCTGTAGGGTCTGCATGACCACGGAATTGCCAACCTCAAGTTACTTTATGCTATCTGCAAGCCGGCCGATGATCCATACCTATACAGCCACCAGGTGTAAACGGTAAACGGCAGCCCTCGTCCCATGTGTCATGCTCTTCCGGCCCAACCGTGTCCTGTATGAACGAACAGCAAATCACCCAGTCCACGAGCACGCAATACCAGGTGTCCGATCCGAGAAGCTATCAGATACTTGACGTGGCTTGCCCAACTGGCCGCATTAGCGCTTGAGCCAGCTAGTGTCCTCTGGACCGGGCCAGCAGCCATGAGTAAGGCCGCCTTCATTGTCCTGGCTGACTGATGAGGATTTAGCTGGCCCGAGCCCTGTACTGTGCAACGCTACAGCCAGGGGTTTCGTCCCCACTAGGGCAACTTCTGTTTACGGACTATACTCTATACTAGGCGGTCAGGCTCAGGGACAGACCAAGCCAAACCACCTTTCTACCCTCCAACTTGTATCCCTTTGCTCGGTTGGCTGTGTATAAAGGTTTCGGCTCTCCCCTTCCCTTCAACCACTGGGCGAAACTTCCTCCATTCAACCCTTCAAGTACTTCACAGGCCGCACGCAGAAGAGACGATTTTTGACTCAACGAGAAGAGACCACACGAGGAAAAACAACACCACTTGCGCATCCATGACTGACCTCCACTCCATCAACGGTTGGAGCCAGCAATCCGTCGGATTTTCTCCCGACGACGCTTCATTCCAATGGGACTTCACTCGCGCTCCTAGCCCACAAAACATGGTCAGCCATTACAACGATGTACGTTACGCTCTTCCCTTCAGCCAGCAACCGTATGGTTCTAAGATATCTCATTGACACACCGGTCAAACCATAGCTCCTACAACGTGCGGCTGATTTCTACGCCAGTCTCGACCATTCGTTGGAGGGCATTTCTTCATCAAACTCGGACCGCTCGTGTCCATCATCGCCCCAGCGACGGATATCGTCGACCAGTACAGCGGTGACCCAGGTCGCCAATTCCATTCCTGATAAAATCGAGGTAAGCCGCGCGAGCTGACCTAAGACGCTCGTCCTCGTGGCAGATTACCTGACGAAATGTACAGAGACGGCGCGAGCAGAATCGCTCCTCGCAACGTGCATATCGCGAGCGCAAGGAACGTCGGCAGAAGGAGCTCGAAGAACAGATTGCACAATGGCAGCAAAAACATCAGCTGCTGTGTCAGTCGTATTCGCAACAAAGCAAGGAAGTCGCCCGGCTCCAGGCGCAGATCAAACAGCTGAACGACGAAATCTTCCAGCTTCAGTCCGGCTTGCCTGCTCTGTATGGGTCGCTCGGCCAGTTTCCCCAGGAGTTTGATCTGGTGCCATTCTACGTCGCCCCCAGCGCAAGTCCCGAGGCCACGCCACAACCATCGCCGGCTTCTCCATCGCGGTCTTGCTCTTAGTGATGTACTGTAGCACTTGGTTATGCAGACGATGTGAAAGTGAATCTAGGCGTTACATGATGCGACGCTGCACGGAAGGTGGAAGATGGGGGGCGTTGGGATGGTCCGGCGAGTACGGTTTGGTTGTCTTGGTCTCGTTTCAAAGAAGGAGTATCTTGTGCTTGTGTTGTCCAAGGAGGGCAGCGATACAGCAAGATCGCTTATCTCCCAGACGGGCTCGTCAGCTTTATGACCTTTACACAATACATGTATTCTCTAATGCAACCAGTCCTCACCCTAATACGGGCCGCGCGTCACATCATGACCATCTCGTACCTTACAAGTGAGACAGTGATTTCATGCGACGTTCTACTGAGTGATGATGCCCCTCCGAGCACGTTATCCCGAACACAGATGGCACGCTGGCTGCCAGGGTCAAGAGGGGGCTATCGGGTCCTAGTATAGGGGTCCGTTCTAGTCCAGAAAGGGCAGTAGGTGCTGGCGAACCACAGCCTGCTCTGCAATCGATGCCAGGTCAGCACCGACACTTTCGAGTAATGAAACTAAGATAGCATAACCTTTGCGGAGAACTTGGTCGGAGACAGAAAATAGACCTGGACCCTGCATGTGAGTTGGCCCAGTATTCTCGCGCTCGCCTGCATCTGCCACTAGGTACCACCCACTACTCCAGGCTCCGTACTCCCTTCCGGGCGATGACTTAGGGTCACCCATGCATGTTTCCCGGAGGTGGAAGATCCCAACAATCAAAGCCTGTCATCCTTTAAGCCGACGGTGGAGGGCTTGAGAGTGGTCAGTGAACTACATGCTGAACAGGCAGACATCCACCTTACCTTCGGCCCTCCGGCTCAGCAGTGCTCAGAAGCCAGGTTGGGGACACCCATCTACATCTCAGTACAGTACCCAATTATCAGCCTCAGGGCCAGCGTTCCTCCCCGCCAGTATAGTGCCAATAGGCACCCCATCTCCAAACTCGGTAAAAGGCACAGACCTAATCTTTGACACATTCGCATCCGATGACTAACCATCTGGAGTCCTTCATCCGGAGTCGATCGCCGTCATGCTTGACATGCAACAGTAGGAGAGCTTGAAGTCGACTATCTCAGGTGGGTAGCATTCTGTTACTCGTATATGATATGTTATATCGCAGCTTTTGCCTACCGTGGTGCTGCCCCTTTAAGGCTAGCGTCATTTGGCTGCGCCAAGCTGTCACCGGCGACTCTGAGCCTGAGTCGGACTTCAACTTCGACTTCAAGTTGCAGTTGAATTTCATCCCATGTTCTCAACCGTGCCGGAAGTTACTCAGGTGGCTTGGTTGGTTACACCCGCACGATGCCATCGGTCTCGCAAGAAGACTCCTCTCTGCAAGGCCACTGAGGCACATCCTTCACAACGCGCGGCAAATTCCACCCAATCCTCTCCCGCTTCCGGACCTATTCTTCCCTACTACCTACTGGTCGCTGGCTGTGGAACGAGCCCCGTAAGCGACAACAATACACCCAGAATTCGAGTTCGACCCCAAGGCTCTAGAGCATATCATCATCAAGGCAGCGGGCTCGACATCTGGCACCGTTTGATTAGAGAAGCTTGCAGAGGGGGCCCACAACAGTCTTCCTCGCTGTTGTGGGTGGCAATGCCATATATTCTTCCACATTCCTCCAGCCAACATCCACCGCTCCTATGGCATAAAGACCTCTATTTCAGCAATTTATTTGTCTCTCTGTCGCTGATGAGGGATGGGCGCCAATGGATGATTTTGGAGTGTAAAGAATGACCTCCAATCTGTGATACGGGAGACTATCAAATCTGTGGAGAGTCAACAAGAACTCCTTGAGTTCAAGGCCAGACTTTGTCGTTGGGACTTGACTGCGTAAGTCTATTGATTCAATCCCCCTAATAATGACACGTCTTCAGGTTTCGGGTCTAGATTACATCGAGTTCTAGATTGGCTCCTATCGTTTATCAGGTGCCTTTGCTGGCTTGGATGGGCTAAGGCTAACAATGCTGTGTACTCTGAAATGGTAATGGATACATTGCCTGCGGGGATGGTAACTGGCGGTCTCCATGGAAGTCGCCTTGGACGGATCCCATGCCTCCTCGTGTCCGCAACGCAATCAAGCATTGATTGTGCTTGAGATCTGCAATGCACCCAGTAGTTTGACAGGTACAGCCGTCCATCTTGGTGACATCTTCAGCATATACATGCAGAGACTGTAACTGGCTGTCTATCTAGGTAGGGAGTGCTCACAGGCTTGTCACGTGAGAAAGGTAACTAGTAGTTCACGTGACGACGCAGATGGTGGCAAGACAAGTGACTTCCTCGGCCCAGCATCACGTCCCAGTTCGAGTTCGTATGCTACCGCTCCCCAGATAGATCCAGCCATGTATATGAACGATGAATGAGCTACTTCTACATCAAACCGTTAATTCGATCCAATTTCTGATTCCTTCTTCGCGACCCATCCCCCAGTCGGGCATTATCTTTCCTCTTTCCTACTTGCAAGCTCCCTTTGTACGGTCCGCACTCTGAAGAATGCCTGCGTCCAGGTATGATTCCTAGCGCTCCGGCCTCGGTGACGCCAGATGCAGCACCGACTCCAGGCCAGACAAAGCTAGCGGCCTGTCTCGAATGTCGTCGGAGCAAGGTCAAGTGTGCCCGGGATGCCGGTGCGGCCGGTGCTGCCGTCTGTCGGAGATGCCAACAAACTAGCCTGCAATGTATCACGCCTGAATACCATGTCGGGAGGTACAAAGGCGTCAAGAAGTGAGTTGTTTTGGTGCTCCCGCGCCTTTCCTGGCCTAACCGTTATCGTGATCCGCAGCAAGAGGAGCGGTCTGGAGAAGGCGATCCATCAAGTCGAACAGGCATTGAAGCGGTCCAAAAATGGCTCCAGAGGACCGGGCTTGGAGATTGAAACCAATCTTCGACAATTGATTCCACCTCCTCGACCAAGTCCTTCCCTGCGACGAGATTCCAGTTCGGCCACTTCCAATAATGGCAACCAGCAAGATTTCTCTCGGTCGTCCGTCGGCATTGTGGGCACGGGTGAGAGTGAGAATGCACCTACGGAAGCCGGATATGACACGTCCCCGGCTGAAGTGGGCGAGAAGCCGGATGAACTTGCACTCAACAACGCCGACAATCCTCTACAACTACTTGCCATGGCTTCGATTCTACCAGGTCCATCACCTTCGACGGCAACGCCACCCTTCCTGGCTGGTGCTGCTCCACGACCAGGTGTGAACCAAGAGAACGAAGGCGATGCCGAGATACAACAATTCTTTGCGCCGCCAACGGCGAACCTGGACAATTCCCCTGACCTCGACCCGATTGTTCTAGGGCTGGTGACTGCAGAAGAGGCGGATTCACTCTTCACATACTTTTACGAGCGGCTTTCGCACACTCGATGGGGTCTGGATCCAGTCCTTCACACCCCAGGGTTTGTCCGTTCCAGATCAGCATTTCTCTTCACCTCAATTCTTGCCGCATCCGCGCTGTTTTTGTCGGATGCCGAAGCCTTGTCCAGACGACTCTCCAACCACAGAAACCATCTTGCCCGGATGGTCATTTCTAACCGGAATCGATCCGTCGAGATCGTTTTAGCCTTCATGGTCAACATTCCCTGGATGACTCCGGCGAAGCACTGGGCCGACGACGAGACCTGCTCGTATTTGTCCATGGCACTCACCCTAGCGCTTGATCTGTCCCTCAACAAGATAGTGGTGCCATCTCCCACCATCCGTCCAACGGGCTTCTTGGATCGAGTGGCCAAAGCCGAGTGTATCGAAGCTACAAAGGCACTACAACTTGACGGGTTTCCGAGTATCGATCCTTCTTCAGCGTGCGGGCGACGGCTGCTGAGAACCAGGGAGCGAGCGTGGTTGGCGTTGTTCGTTCTGGACCGTGGGTAGGCGGCGACTGTCTTCTTCGTGGATGATCAAGTTACTAATCCTGATACTCGCGTCTAGTATCTGCCTGGCAAGAGGCCGACCGTATGCTGTTCCCATCGGGCCCTTGGTGGAAAGCTGTGATGCGTGGCATATATCCGATATCGCAGACGAATGGGATGGCAGCATCATCTCTGCCGCAGTTTTGAGACGAGACCTGGTAAGAAGTCCGTTCGCAACGACTTTCAGGACCTAACTGTTCCAGGTCGGCCTTATCACCAGCGTCCGCGAATTGTGTGACGGGAGCCAAGGCGTCAATGGTGGCTATAGAGCAGTCAAATTGTGAGGATGTTCTCGCTTGAACTTGAAAACTGTCGAGACGGCTTCATACCACTCTCTCTCCAATACGCAAGGGACTGACATGTGACTAGTCTCAAAGAAAAGATCGACCGGTTTTTCGAACAGTGGTATGCAGTGTGGTCTCTTCAAATCTCCCAAGGCGACGGTAGGCACCAAGACTGACCCTAGGCGTCGTACGTTACATGTTCAGGCTGATGCTCATGATCATGCAAGGTCAACTGCCTCCCTACGTCGAGATCCTGGTTTCCCACACCAAGCTATCTACCTATTGCAACGTCGTCAACCATCCTACAGCCTCCAACGACGTCAAACAGTTCTTTCGTGCGGCCGGGTTGGCTTCGGCCATGAATGTAATGAGGGCTGCCGTCCAGGGCGAGAACCGGCTTGTATCCATGCCGAACAACACTGTCATCATGGTATCCTTTGCGGCAACCTTTACTCTCGCATTAGGAACGACCATCACAGGAAGTCGGGCCATCCTGGCTCCGAATGCACACGTACTCATCGAAGACACGATTCGCGTCCTCGACCGGATTGGTAGTACTCCCAGGCATCGCAAGGGCTTGTCGGTATTGTTTGCGAAGCACATTCGTCGGATTCTGCAAAGCTCCATTCCAAAGCCAATCGAAGACAACCAAAGCCATGTCCTGGGGACTTATGAGGCCTTGCGGCCACGAGAGGCAAACGCGAAAGACATGACTGCGCAGAATAAATCCACCCACGGCGACGGCGAGGAGGGAACCTCAGTGCCGGATGTGTTTGACATGACTGACGACCAAATCCTTGAAGCCATCAACAACGCCAGTACTTCGCAGGATTTGTTTCAGCTTGATGAGACCATGTTTCTGGACTGGCTGGACTGGCCGAATGTTACTTGAATATGCCATATTACTACGTACCGTCATCGGGGTTGTCCGCAGGATCCGGTCCCACCAAATCGGTGTCAAAAATATGCCCGAGTGTCCCTGACCACCACGTGAGCCTCCGGAAGCCGAGCGGAAGTGGGAGTAAGAAACGCACGGCTTCTGATTGGCGATATCGGGCCTGGGCCCCTCCTTCGATCTCGCGTCAGGATCCCTGGCCGATCGATGGAAATACTTTTTGCATCTGAAATCGACAAGATTCATACCCCCAGAATAATCTTCCCCAACTGTGCCAGGCCGTGAAAGACGAGGCCATCAATCATGGCAGCAGCACGGCGGACACTGCTTTTGTGTGTCAACGACATCGGAGCCAGCGCGGGCTCTAATTCCCGCCCGTTTCTCTCCCACACGGTCCCTGTCTGGCAGTCCCGAGCTGGACACCGAATTGACCGGATTGTGAGGCCGCAAGATGGTCGGTTTTTCGCCTCTTCGCGATGCAAATGGCGAGAAGCGTTGTCGCACCAGGGAAGCGACGCGCAGCCCGTCATCGACCGAACACGGTCGAAGCTCTTCAAGGACGCCGATGAAGCTGTGGCCGATCTGAAGTCTGGTTCCACCATTTTCAGTGCGGGTTTTGGGCTGTGCGGGACTGCTGGTAAGTGTCTTCACATCTTCCCGCCAGACCTCTTGGGTTTTGCGGACGCGAGACTGACGGGATGCTGCAAGAAACAATCATCACCGCCATCCACAAGCGCGGAATCGAGTCGCTGAACAACCTGACCGCCGTGTCCAACAACGCCGGAGCTGGTAACGACGGTGGACTCGCTCCATTGACTCACTCCGGCCAGCTCACCCGCTGCATCCTCTCGTATCTGGGCAACAACAAAGCTCTGGAGCACAAGTACCTCACCGGCAACATCGCCATCGAGTTGTGTCCGCAGGGAACGTTGGCTGAGCGGATTCGGGCTGGAGGGGCTGGGATTCCTGCCTTCTACACCCCGACCGGTGTTCGTAAGTCGTGCGACTGGCCGAATGACCTGCTTGAGGTTGAGGTTGACTTCTGATCACAGGCACCTTCATTCAAACTGGCGAGATCCCCACCCGACTAGGCCCGGTAGACCCCGACACGCAAAAGGCCACCGTGCTCGAGTCTGGACACGCGCGCGAGACGCGAGTCTTCGATGGGCGGACGTATGTCATGGAAACCGCCTTGACGGGCGATGTGGCCATTCTGCGAGCATGGAAGGTTGACGAAGCTGGAAATTGTGTGTTCAGGTACGGATTGGGACCACGCACCGGATTGGATTCCTGACTCTAATCTCTATCAGATATACCACCAAGGCTTTCGGCATGATCATGGCCAAAGCAGCACGACTCACCATCGTCGAAGCAGAAAACATTGTGCCGGTGGGATCCATCGACCCCAACGACGTCCACTTGCCCGGCATCTACGTCGACCGCATCGTACCCGCCACCGTGGCCAAGAAGCTCGAGCTGAAGAAGACTCGGGCGGCCGACAACAGCAGCAGCGGACGTGAGTCGGACGGGTCAATATCCAGTTCAGGCTCTGCTTCGTCGGGCCAGTCTGCTGCACAAGGCCGACGGAACCGAATCGCACGCCGCGCTGCCAAAGAACTCAAGCACGGCATGTACGTCAACCTGGGGGTGGGGATGCCGACACTGGCACCATCTTTCCTCCCTCCGTCGGTCAAGGTGTGGATCCAGTCAGAGAACGGCATCCTGGGCATGGGCCCGTACCCGACGGAAGACGAGGTGGACCCGGACATTGTGAATGCGGGCAAGGAGACGGTGACGCTGGTGGCGGGGGCGTCGACGTTCGACTCGGCCGAGTCATTCGGCATGATCCGCGGCGGGCACGTCGACGTGTCCATCCTGGGGGCTCTGCAGGTCAGCGCGGCCGGCGATCTGGCCAACTACATGATCCCGGGCAAGGTGTTCAAGGGCATGGGCGGCGCCATGGACCTGGTCAGCAACCCGGACCACACCAAGATCGTGGTGACAACTGACCACGTCGACAAGTATGGCCAACCCAAGGTGGTGGAGAAGTGTGCCCTCCCGCTCACCGGCGCGCGGGTGGTCAGCACCATCATCACCGACCTCGCCGTGTTCCAGGTCGACCGGGTCAAGGGATCACTCACCTTGACGGAGCTCGCGCCGGGCGTGACGGTCGACGAGGTTCGGGCCAAGACGGACGCCAGTTTTGCCGTTGCGGAGGATATTGTGCAGATGGAGTGATGGAAAGTGCTTTGATGGAATCCAGAACCATGTGGGCTCGATGTCTGTCGATGGTCGGACTGACTGCACGACAGGGCGTGTTACGTGTACGAGTAGACGTGATAGAGGGGGGGATATGTATATTGGATATTAGATATTAGATACATAGATCTAGATGGTAGGGTACTATAGATGTCGTGTATATATATACATGTCAACATAGGTATTAGGTACGGGGTACTAACAAGTAGCTATCCCAGACGTACAGAGTACGGAGTACAGGGTACGGATACTTCAGCCCTGATCCTGACACCGCAGTAATTTATCATGTACTTCGTATACGGGGTGGTATACGCGTGCGGAGTGCTGCGCTGCGCTGTACCGTACTGTCCTTATTTAGGGTTAGGGTTAGGGCTAGGGTTAAGTAATTACGCAGTACTTGGGTCGCCGTACTTGGACCTCGGTCGGCAGTTCTTTTTGCTCCGGCCGTATTGAAATACAATTGCACCACCGTACGCTTCACTTCAAGCTTCCAGCTTCCATCACTTAAGTACTAGATGTACCTCTATTCTACCACGACTACGCATACTTGGTAACTATTACGACCACCACCATCACCACCAATATCACTACTACTAGCACTACCGTTACCGCCGTTGCAGCCGTCACCACCACCACCACCGCCACTACCGCCGCCGCCGCCGCCGCCATTACTTGGTAACCACTACCACCACCACTGCCGTCGTCACCACTACCACCACCACCATGTCGAAACTCTCCGAGCCGCTGAAACAGCTTATCAACGCTGCCCACGCCAGACCGGGCCCTCTGAGCCCCCCGGCCAATATCCGCTCGACATATTCCCGCATCGCTGCGAGCGCGCAAGAGCAAGGCGTCGGGCTTCCCGCGTGGGTGACCATCTCTACCGCGGCCACCATCACAGTCAACTCGCCCGGGTCGCTGGTTGAACTATTCAACCTGACACAGACGCTGTCGTCATCATCGCCATCGTCGTCACCGTCATCGTTATCATCACCACCATCGTCGTCGTCGTCGTCATCATCACCAGTATCAACAGCATCACCACCACCACCACCAGAAATCGCCGGGCTCATACGCGAAGTCGGCCTCAAATGTATTTCATTCAACGGAATCCCACGCACCATCAACTGCCTAGCCGGGTTCCGCGAGGGCCTACCGCGCGAAATATTCGACGCAATCCCCACCCCGCCCTCACGCAAGATCGACTCCCACAACGCCGACCAAGTCGTATCCCGGGGCAGAGCACTATGGAACTCCATCTACCGCCCATTCGAGACCAAGCTGTACGACAAGCTCGGCCAGAGCCACCCCAACCTGCCGGTACACATCCTCGCGGCGCACTACGGCACGCTGCTATCAGACCCGGACTCGACGCCCCCGCCCGCCGTGCAGGTCGGTCGGGTCTTGACTTCGATCGTGGGCATTGCGTGTCTGCGGGCCCAGACGGGTGTGGCTCCGCAGCTGATCAGCCATGTGTTTGGGCTGAGGAAGGCGTATGAGGACGGCACGGCTGAGAAAGCGGTCGAAGGTGGCGAGTGGTTGGCCACTGATGAGGGGAACCAATGGATCCTGCAGGTCGTGGATGAGATTGTCTATGCGCTGACGGGGGGGAGAGGCACGACTTTTGCCCCTGGTTCGGGGTCAGGTTCAAACGGGGGAGTGGGAGGTGTCAAGCCGAAACTGTAATATGAGATTAGAAGATAGGGAATTGATGATCTAGTCTATGGCAAGAGATTAGATTTAGATGGGGAATGGATGATCTAGTCTGTGACATGAGATTGGATTTAGATTGGGGGATTGATATGTGTGCACAGCTGGGCAGGGGTATAGCATACATGGCATTGAGTGTGTGAGTGAGTGAGTGTGTGTGTGTGTGAGTGAACCTAAACTGTCACACCACGACAGTCGCCAAAAAGGACGAAGTACTAATTCACTCGTGAATTAGCCACTTGGTGTATATAACCGTTACAGAGGGAGAGTGTGAGCGTAAGTGAGTGAGTGAGTAAGTAAGTGAGTAAGTAAGTGAGTGAGTAAGTAAGTGAGTAAGTAGGTGAGTGAGTAAGTGAGTGAGTAAGTGAGTGAGTAAGTGAGTGAGTAAGTGAGTAAGTGAATAAATAAGGGTGTGTGAGAAAGGAGAAGAGAGAGAGTGAGTGTGTGTGTGTGTATACAGGCGGTCTAACAAGTATAAGGAACAGAATAGATTAGCGTACAATACAGTACAGTGATCTACGGCCGAATATATAAAGGTTCTATAAGTACTATAAGTGCTGTAGGTACTATAGGTAGGTAGGTAGGTAGGTAGGTAGATAGTAGGGCGGGCAAGACAAGACAAGACAAGACAAGGTAGGACAAGACAGGATAAGACAAAACAAGACAAGATAGGAGAGAACGATTCATGCCACATAAGGTACATATACGAATACTCGATCGAGAGGATCTAGGGATGGGAATCCTTAAATCTATATCCATATCCATACCCATACCCATACCCATATCACATCTAGTCTAGTCATAACTCAATCCTGTCAAAGGTTGAAATATTCCATGTTCGCTATCATAGGTTCAGGTGTTCAATGTTCGCTGTCAAGAGTTCAAGTGTCCCATGTTCGCTATCAAAGGGGTATGGGTATGGGTATGGGTATGGGGGGAGCCCAGACTATATATATACTATACCTATACCTATACCAGCCTCAGCCTTCTGGTTAAAGAACAAGGCTGGGAATGCCTACAGTAAGTTAATGCCTAATTTACTGTAGTGCCCAAGTTTGACCGATCTTCTCAAACACAAGCTTGCAAGTCTGATCTTTGGGCCGTGTCGCAATGATCTGATCCTCCATCTGCATGTCGCCCGTCATGTGCGGAGACAAGGTGGTCCGGCACTGGGAGTAAACCTCGCGTAGGAGGGTCTTCATCTCTGCGATGGCCAGACTGAGATGACGCGAAGATTAGTATCGTATTCATGAGTAGAGTGGGGTGGGATGGTACATGACTGACTTTGAGAAGGGAGAGGTACATGATAGGGGGAGAGAAGGGAGACATGAACACAGGTAAAGAGAGGGAGAGAGGGAGAGAGGGAGACAGGAACACAGGTAAAGAGAGGCACATGAGAGATGGAGGAGGAGAGGGAGAGGGAGTAGGTAGAGGGAGTAGGGAGAGGGAGAGAGGGAGAGGGAGAGAAACACACGCAAAGAGAGGCATCTAGGACGGAGAGGGACTATGAAAAGCCAAACACTCACTGTCTTCCTAAACATCCCCTTCCACCCACAGAAAAAGCAAATGACCATCTATTCCTTTCCGTCACGGCTTCCTTGTCCTCGTCCAACCATCGCTCCGGGATGAATTCAAGTGGCTGAGGAAATACATTTGGGTCCTTGTGGAGGGTCCAGGCTTGACAACTGACAATGGTACCTCCAGGAACCCAGTATCCTTCAATCGTACTTCCTCCGTCTGGCACGAAACGGGGCAGTGACATGGGAATGGGCGGGAAACAGCGAAGACCTTCTTTGACCACCGCGTCCAGGTAAGGCAGTTGGTCGAAAGGAACGGTTGGGTTTTGGACCAGTTCCTGGTGTAGAAGGGACTGGACCCGTGTCGAAGCTGGGGTGGGCAAGGAAAGTTGGTACATGAGGAAGCATAGCGTGTCGCCGGTGGTGTCGACGCCGGCGGCCAAGTGGTCTTTGCATTCGGCAGGGACACCGTAGGGAGGCATGCTGGGCGTGGCTTTGGCGTGCGATTGCAGTTTGGACAGGAGGCTGTGGGCAGACGGGTCCTTAGCCGCGCTGGTCTTGAGCACGTACTCATTCGATAGTGGACTCAGCTTCGGAGGGCTGAGGTAGGCCACCAGCTTGGTTAGCGCGGGCACATAGTAGATGATGTAGTTGCTGGCCAGACTGTCATGATACGACAGTTCTTGCATGAGACGAAGGTCTTTGTCGTTGACGTTGGCATGCGTGCCGTAAGGATGGAAGAGGTGGTGAGTGACGCCGTCCAGGGCGAAACAGTGAAGATGGACCTGAACTCGTCAGCGTCAGAGCGACTGAACGAGAGAACGGAACTCACGTAGACATCGGCAAATCCGTCCGGAGACGAACATTTTTCCATGCACTTGTTCAAAAAATCCTTTGCATGGTTGGAGATGCCATTTAGCACCTCGGGCTTCATGATATTTGTGTTGGCGTACCGATCTGCCAAATACCGCTTCATGTAGCTGTGCTATTGACAGAGTCAGTGTTGCATCACCAATAGCAACCAGATAGGATAGTTCATAGGTGTGGGTGTGGCCTACATCTGCTCTTGGAAGGGTGGAAAACAGAGTCCGGGTGCCGAACTGGGTGAACAGCGTATAGAAGGGCGTCTTATCATAGCCACTTCCTCCGGACAGGTATATCTCCTTGGCGGCATCGACGGTGGCATATGAAACCTCATTGGGGCTCAGCCGGACGACTGGCCCGTACTTCTGATGCAAGTCATGCACGTACACCCGTCGACCGTGCGTAAGCTCTTTGTATTTGAGCACCAGGGACGTGAAAGAGGTATATTTGGGCCCCGGTAGTTTGGCCAGAGGCGACTGTAGCCTTGCAATGATGATCTTGATGAGGCCGACGATGACCACGGCGTAGGCCAACAGCCGCAGTGTGTATGGTGTAATCATGGTAAATGGCAAACAGCAAATGGACGGTCAGAGGAAGAGATTCGCCGATCCTAAGGGATTGATGCTCTTATCCCGAGATCCTGCCCGATATTCTTGAGATATATAATACCACGAGGAGGAATTGATGGATACCAATCAATTTCTGCGCGTTGGTCGAAGAGGAAAGTTGAGGCGACGAGAAATAACCGCAAGCCTCTCGAAGGGCGGCACGGTCGGATTGAGAACAATGAGCTGGCGACGACGAGGGCAACTGGAAACATCCCTGAGGCCTAAGGCCCCGTTCTTATCAGTCTCGTCGATGACATATCGGGGGCTAGGGCCTAATCTTTCGTGGGGCCCGTCTCCCCAACCTTCCCTCTCCGGTATGGCTCCATCGCGATAGATGGCCCAGGCATCTGATAAGGCTGACGATGGGTCCTAACCATCAGAATCGCTGGGTCTGCTTCTCTCCCCGACTTTCCCTGTCGGGTCTGGCGCCGTCGGGGGTTGAGGCTGACGAACCCTATCTACGGGTCTGGCCTTTCGACAATTGTTTTCGTGTAGCAAGAGAGGGCTGTCCTTATCTTGATGCTCTCGTTCCCCCCGGTGGTCTGGGGTCATGGCTGAGTTGATATGACATATATATAAACACTGGCCGCCCTGCATGGAACATGACCCATCGCACCATTAGTTAGACAGTTTGCCGTTACCCAATATTTTCCACCCGGCCATTGCTACTGCCCAAAATGGCTTCCGAGACGGGTAGCGACGAGAAGAAAGCCATCCCCGTTGACCTGCAGAACCGACGGGTCTCACTTGAGGCTGCCGACGTTTACCATGTCGCCGAACATGGAGGGGATAGGCCACTGGTGCCGACGCCGACCAGAGACCCTCTTGACCCCTTGAATTGGTCCAAGTGGCAAAAGTCCATCATCATCGCAATTGTGTGCTACTTTTACTTCCTCCTTACCTACCTCACCACCGCTCCGGTGCCCTCCTTCTCCCTGCTCGAGGAACAATTTGATGCTTCGTACAATCAGGTCAATTGGTCATTCGGCATTTCGGCCTTCGGCCTTGCCTTTGGCCCTCTCCTCACAGCATCGGTCGCAGAAACATATGGACGCCGAGTTGTCACCATCGTTTTCACAGCCGCAGCCGTGCTCGCCAGCGGATGTGCTTCCATCCGAGGACAGTCAATCGGTCAATATATGGCGGCAAGGTTCTTCCAAGGGTTCGCAGCTGGCCCGGCCGCCAATGTGGGCCTTGTCATCATCAATGACATTTCCTGGGAGCATGAACGCGGCCTCCGGATTGGTCTGTGGGCCATGTCTGCAAATCTGGGCAGTGTCTTGGGGGGATTCTGTAAGCTGGCTGCTGTCTCGCTGTTCATGACACTGTTTGGCTGACTCAATATCCCCATCATCACAGTTGGCGGATTTCTGGCCTCCGTGAACCAATACTGGGTGGCCTATCATGTCACAATGGCCTTCGCACTCCTTTTTCTCTTGGAGCTATTCTTCCTGCCAGAGACACAATACCCTCGCGCCAAGGTGGTCGCTTTTGAGCAAGTACAGGATCAGGCCGTTGCTCGTGGTGAGAACGCGGAAAACATGACATTAGACATCAAGAGAACACGGCAGCTCCCATGGATGGTCAGCATGTCCAAGAGATGTTGGACGAGAATGTTGCTGACAGGCTCCGCAGAACGTTCGAAAGATCCCAGGTGTGGTCCACCCGAAACCGTGGGAATCGCTGATCACCTTCTGTAAACTTTGGACGTATCCCAACCTGGTTGCAAGTGTCTGTGGATACATATTCTTCCATTATTGGTGGTATGTGACATAACACCCTCGTCCATCTTGATTGACCACTGACATGAGACAGGATCGTAACCCTGCTGTCCATGATCCCGGCGGCATACTTCGAGTACAAGATTCAGATCCAGGGCTTGTTTTTCACAGGAGCCTTGATCGGAGTCATCCTAGCCGAGATTTTCTGCTCCGGGCATGTGAGTGACCGAATCGTGGCTCGTCTTGCCAAAAGGAATGGCGGCCGAAGAGTACCGGAAATGAGACTCTGGCTGGGTTACCCTGCAGCAATTCTCTCCTCCATCGGTCTGGCCGTCTGGGGCGCCTCAGTACAATTGAGCTGGCACTGGATTGTCGGTCAAGTCGCCCTTTGCATTTTTGCCATCGGTCTCCAGGCGGGTAATACAACCTTGTCAACGTACATCGTCGACTCTTATCCGGAACACGCAATCGAAGTGATAACATTCTATTCCGTCATCATCAATGTGAGTGCACATCCACCAGGACATTCAAAAGACGTGGGAAACTGACCCATGATAGATGTCCGCATTTATTGCGCCTTGGTACATTTACGACTGGGCCGACGCAGTTGGTAAGAAGTTCTCCAGCTGAAGATTGCCGAGAATCATATATGCTGACTCTTGCCTCAGGGTATGGTTGGTGCTTCGGAACCCAGGCAATAATTTGTACCTGTTGTCTGATACCAACATACTTCATCCTCCATCGATGGGGCCCGAAGTGGGCGAAACCAATGGTGTTGGCTACTGAAAAATAAACCAACCACTCTGCCAGATAGTGGAAGACATGTTCCATAACGGATGGATCCGGCGTATATGCCAATTCTAGTTGGGTCAGTCGCCCAAGGAACGGAACGTCGATGACAACATTGGTCTGCAATCACTAGCTCGAATGTACCTGGTGACAGGTACAGGCTCAGATAGACTCTTCGAGAGCGACAAGTTTAGTAAGGCAAGAAATCCCAGTCACGTTGACCTATATTATCGTCAACTTGATTCCATACTGCATAATCAGATGTACACGTACGCGAAAATTCATCCCAGTCAATCTCTCGGGCCTCCGAGTCGTTCCAGAAGGCTTCGAGAACTTCCAATGCGCGCTTCATATTCGGCAGCCGAAGAAGGGCAAACATGTTGGTCAGTATTTGTGCAATCTTGATGCGTTCAGTCCCCAGGGCTGCGCAACCTGCGGCGAATAATGGGGTAGTCAACAGAGTCAGAGGTGACAGGGTCGCCGCAGGCCTGATGCTGCTAACGCATTCGATAATTCTCCTGACAGACTCCTGAACAAGGGGGTCATGTACTGGTAGTCCTCGGATTCGGCGGTGGACATGAATGAGCGCCGTGTGTTGATACGCTTCGTTACACAGGAAGAATTCTTCGGCCTGTTCGGGGGAAATATCATGGGCTCCGGTAACATTCAAGACGGTGGACCGTGATCTGTCGCGTTCTATCATTCTCCGGACGGATAATTCGAGCATATCAGCCTCGCGCAGGAAGTCGTCTTCGGAAAGTCTCGGATAGCGCTCGGGATGGTCGATGGCTCGTCGCTTCTCCCATGCGACGGCTCCGATCTCTCGGAAAGCGACACAGAGATCTTCTGTACAGCCAGTGTAAACATCGAGGCAGACCTGATTCCCTTCTTTCATGGAAACAACCCCTCGGGGTCCAAAGCCCGTAGCTTGGCCCCCCGACAATCCTTCAGTCGTCAAAGCGACCAGCCCTTCGGTAATGTTGAACCATCGTTTCAAGAAAGAGATTGACGTATCCCGTCGCTGAGAGCTTAATGCCTTGCCACCAGATCTTTCAGATGACGTCAACAGGGCTCGCGCTCCCATGAAATGCGTTCGCCATGCCCGAGGGGTAGGAGACCCAGAGATTGCCTCGCACAGAAAGAGTGTTCGGGTGGTGGCTAGTTGGGCGCCCAGCTGAGCGTCATCTGGGTCCTGCAGCTCTTTGCGTAGATGTTGAATACATGCGGCGGTCAAGTTGGTTATCAGGCGTCTAGCGTCATCATTGAACTGGCAATCGGCTGGAGACATCAATGATGTTCGATGAATTGCGGCCAACGCCATGGTTGCGTAGAGGAGCGCGGGTGTCTCCAAGGCCATGGGCAGTATCAAATTGCAAACTTCCTTATGGACGAAAGAATGCGAAGCTAACGCCATAGATGCGTTGCAAGTGAAGTATTCTAGAAGGGCTCTGTTGTTGACATGAAGGTAGGATAAAACATCGATCTGCGGAGGAATGGCACCATTGCCCCAGCTGGTGCCTTGAACCAGATCCAATGAGTCACTGGGCTCAGAGATGCCCTGCTGCGTGATTATTCTCTCCCCTTGGTCAGTTGAATTTGTGTCTGATACCTCCGACGCCTGAGACACGGGTGTTGTCTGAGCACATTCCGGAGATGGTATTGAGGCGTACACGAACCCTCCATCGGAAGTAGCTGTTGCTCTTGGTCAGCAATTCACCCACTGGAAAACTTAATACCCTGGTGGAGTATACCAATCCTCTGAGCACCAGTGCCTCCATTAGAAAGATACGTCCCAAAACGTGACTGTCCAAAGGGACGTCCCCCAAATCTTAATGTCCTCTGGTACGTACAGGTCGCCCCGTCTTTCAGGCATCGAGCGCACTGCGGTTTCTGCTCTCCGCACTTTTGCCTTCGTTTCTTGCAGCGGGCACAGCCATTGAAGGACCGAGGGGGAGGATTCATGTCGTCCGTAGGCGATAGGTCTCACGGCAAAGCTGTCGCATGCGTGGCATTGCGTTGAGTACTATTTTTCCACCCAGCCACTGCTGAGAAGGGATTGGGTGTATTGCTGACCGGTGTAAAGAGACGTTCAATGGGCATCGACCAAGTAAGTAGCCCAGCATCTACTATTGAGATCGAGGGAGTCTAGAAGAGATGATGACGGTGGATTGAAAGTCTGTGGCGCCTGAGGGGGCGTTTTGTCAGAGTAATCAGACTAGGTCGAAAGGGGAATGATGAACCGACGACGGAAGACCCGCGAATCATATGAATGCGAGCAATCCACACGCCATCAGATTCCACGCTCCCCGTTGCTTCTATTATCCTCATGGGGATGTTCCAACCAGCATATATTTGGGCCGTGGGATTGCGAGTTCGTTCAATCAGGTGAAATGTCTGGTGCGTTCTTCCTATATAACTAGATACCCCGACAACCTCAGCTTTACTCATATCATTGGCCTACCTAACATTTGATCTTTGAACTTTTGCGCGTTACACCCGTGAGAAGACAATGGCTGCTCGGCTTTCTACACGACTCAGCATCCGCTGGGTGCCGGGAGAGCCTTCTGAACCAACTGACACACTTGTTATGAGTGTAGGAGGCTGGTTTGTAGACCTTCGCATCACCAAGCAGGACGGGTCTATTGACTGGGGCATGGCTGGCGAAAGATTTATCCTGTCTGAAAAGCCCTGTATGTGTTGATAGTCATTTCCAGTCCAATCGATGTGGCGAAAGAAAATGAAAGACAAGATTGCATCTGGTTTCGCGCCGCAGACCTCATCTGCTGTCGATGGCCCCTCTCCCAAATCGTCAATGTGGACTAACATTCTCTGAATAGTCACCTGCAAGTGGACGCACTGGATCGATTCCAATGGGTACACGGAGCCTGATATCGGCAGCTTTGAGCCTGTCGAGTCACCTGGCTCTACCGACTCCATCGAGACAGGCAGCATGCTTAACCCGGAAACCAACATTGTGACACCTTATGAGGAAGTCTGGCGGTCACTACCAGCAAGCTTTGGGGAGCTCTTCACATCATCCTGGATCATCCGCAGCATTGATAAAAGGACTTTCATCGGCCGGGTGGGAGGGGATTACTTGGCTTTGAAAGGGGGAAGCGAGGGGCCAGTAGGCATGAAGGGTTTCTGTGCCAGACGAGAAACTTGGGAGGCTGAACGGGGTTCGTGGACGGTCAAGTATGCGGCAGGCGACAAAGAAAACTTGTCTACTCTTCCTAGCATCAACACTTATGTCGAAAATGGCCAACCCAAGGAACAGGACTGGGAAAAGACCAGCAAAGAAGGAGATGTGGTAGAGGTATTTGGAGAAAAATATATCGTCTGCGCGATTGAGAGATGAGTTGATGCTGCAAGGAAAGGGATGCCGCGTTCATAGATCTCAAATTCTCATCCGTTTGGTCCCTTCTAGTGAAACTGTAGAGTTACTGCTTTGTTGATGGATCGTTAAATGTCACGAGGGTTGGAAGTAGAAAGATGTTGTGGATAGTTATTAGTGACGGATGGAGGATTGGTTGGTGAGGCTTGTTCTCTACCTACCTTACCTAGGTAGGGTTCAAGGGCCAAGCACCAGTGTGACTACCTATAGGTAGATCTACAGTACCGTCATGGGCACAGTTAGCTCAGGGCTCCTTAGGCTTAGGGGCTTAGGGCCTAAGGCATGTCAATTGCTCTAGGGGACGCCTAATGGATAAGTCAGCCCCCTAAGCCTCTTAGCCCTTATGTACTCCGTAGACCATACTGACTTTGGTGCCTCGCTAGGCTTAAGACTAAATTGCCCATGTGCTTACGCCTCTCTACCACTCACTCTACCATCTCCATCAGCTTACGATATTAGGCCACTCGTGCCAGTGCTTTCGGACATTCTTCTACCTCCGTCCAGACAACAGCCGCCTCGCCTCCTCTCCTTCTGCCTCTTGGATTGTCGCTGATCCCATCTGTCTCCGACGAAACCCCTGTCCCGTGCAACCCCAGCCAAATAGACATCCGCACTCAACCTGATACCATGACGCAGTCCACCACCATTGGTTGTCCTGGCCGTGACGTGACACTGCAGCTAGGAACAACTCATATGTTGATCGGGTCATCTGCAAGGTGGGATGGTCAAAGAATCCACATACATACTGTTACCCACGGGGTCAGAATGCGGGATCAGAGCTTCCTAAGCCCTTTATCTTGACCCCGGACTCCCACCGCCTTGACATTTCTACTTTTCTTAGATCGTTGGGGTGAGTATACAAGTCACAACCTCCCTCCAACTTCCTTGCCTTGAATTGAACCCAGTGGCGATTCATCTCACCGCCGAGTCTCCGACGCCCACGCTGACACATCCTGTGTACCGGCGTTGCAATGGATGTAAAGTCATCCGTTGAGAAGCCAGAGGATGTACAAAACGAATTTGAGACCGGCAGCCAAGTCATTCCCATCGACAAGGCTGTATCGACTCCGTCTTCGAGTGATGACGCTCACACCAAGGCTTTGACCCGGAAGCTACTCTTTAAGCTCGATAGCAGGTAAGCACTTGACTGTTGGAGACGACCTATCTAATTGAATGGGCCTCACCCAATTAGAATCCTCCCTGTCCTTGCTCTCCTCTTTCTCTGCTCATTTCTAGACCGGACCAACGTCGGGAATGCCAAAATCCTGGGCCTGCAAAAGGATGTTGGTCTCAGCGACAGTCACTACGCCAACGGGTTGGCCATCTTCTTTGCCTTCTACATTGCCGCAGAATTGCCCAGCAATTTGGTGCTTAAGAAGGCGAGTCCGAGGATCTGGCTGGCATTTTTGACTGCCGTCTGGGGTATCATCGGAATGTGTCTCGGTTTCGTCAAGAATTATGGAGGATTCCTCGCCGTCAGAGCATTCCTGGGTCTTGCAGAAGGCGGCTTACTCCCTGGCATGGTTCTCTATCTGTCAGGGATATACACTCGAGGTGAACTGGCTCTAAGAATCGGTCTCTTCTACACCTCGGCGTCTCTGGCGGGTGCATTCGGCGGCCTTCTGGCCCGTGGTCTTTCGGCCATCGGACCCCGCGGTGGTCTGGACGCTGGCTGGCGTTGGATCATGGTGATTGAGGGGTTACTGACGTTTGTTGCCGGTGTTGTGGCATACTTCTTGCTCCCCAACAATGTGGCAACTGCATGGTTCCTAGATCCCGAGGAACGAGAACTGGCGGCAAAACGGCTTCATATTGACACCTTAGCACACCTACCAGATGGCCATCACAGTGAAGGGACGGAAAAGTTTCGCTGGTCAGAAGTTGGCCGAGGAGCTCTCAACATTCAATTATGGCTGACGGCGACTGCGTACTTTTCCATCTTGTCGGGCTTGTACTCCTTTGGCCTTTTCCTGCCCACCATCATCAAGGGTCTGGGGTATACTGCAAATGAGGCTCAACTGTGGACGGTTATCCCATATGCCGTGGCGGCAGTCATCACCGTTGCCGTGGCATTTGCTTCGGATTATCTGAAACTCAGAGGAGTGGTTATGCTCTGCGTCCTGCCTCTGGCCATCATCGGGTATGCGGCCATCGCCAACGTGAAGGAACACGACAACAGCGCCAAGTATGGCATGACCTTTCTGATGGCAACGGGCCTTTACGCCAGTGTCCCTCCTGTGCTTGTCTGGAATTCCAATAACTCGGCGGGACATTACAAACGGTCGTCGACTTCTGCCCTCCAGCTTTCGGTCGCCAACGCAGGTGGCTTTGTGAGTGCCTTCATTTATCAATCTTCTGAAGCGCCTCAATACCACAGGTCCCATACCATCATCCTGGGTCTGTTGGTTTATGCGTGGTTCGCGTAAGTTGTGCATGCCTTCTGTCCGCCCACTGATTTGACCGTGCCAGGATCCTGCTCAATGTTCTTTATTGCTCCAGGGTTAATCGCGATAAAGCGAACGGAAAATACGACAAGTATATTGGATACGGAGACGATCGAGATCCTGAGTTCAAGATGATGCTGTGAGAGAGATAGGAATTTTGCTTCTGTACGGTGGATTCGGTACGGGTGCTCTCGAGGGAGTCTTGGGTCTCAGATTATAGTAATGGCCATGGTACAATGGGCGGTCAGAACGAGAGGGGAATCCTCTTCAGCTGCGCCTTGAACCTGGGAGAGACATACGTATGAACATGGATTGCCGATTGGTGCACTGCGCGGGGTATCACAGGTACAGAGTAGATGAAGCAGCACCCACCTTGTCACACCAGAATCAGTCTTGTGTTCAGGATGTGCTGGACCTGTATCTTGTCTCACTTGTCACCGGGTGCTCTCTGAGGAAACTGAACTCAAGAAGAGATCCAACCGCGCTTTCCTCCCTTTATTCCTCATCCTGCAAGTGCCAGACCAGTTATTGACCGCGGACACTACAGTCTCACCAAAGAGCCTCACCAAGGAGCCTCAAGCAAGAAGCCAAACATGTCTTCCTCTCACCCTCCCAATGCCAACCAACTGGCCACCTCCCTACCCGGCTTAACTACTCACATCACTGGCCACGACCCCGCCACAGGCAAGGCCATCGTCCATGAGTCCCGAGATGGAAACTGGAGCAGCTACGATGACAATCTGATGGCCTTCAACGTCATCTACTCGACCTCCGAGTTCCCCGCCAACCTCAACAATGATCGAGACCTCAAGCTTCACGACCAAGTGGTAGCAAGCGGCAATTTGGGCCTGGTGAACCCGCATGGCACCGTCTGCCGAGTGGTCGACATGGCCCCGGGCTTTCAATGCATTATGCACCGGACGCAGAGCCTCGACTACGGCATTGTGCTGGAAGGGACCATCGAATTGTCGCTGGACAGTGGGGAGACGAAGCTCATGCAAAGAGGAGATGTGGCGGTCCAAAGGGCCACAATGCACGCGTGGAAGAATACAAGCGACACGGAGTGGGCTCGGATGATATTCGTGCTTCAGGATTGCGAGAAGCTGGAGATCGCCGGCACGGTGCTGAAGGAGGACCTGGGCAGGGGAGTGCAAGGCCTGCCGCCAAGTGGGAATGACTTGTAGGCATTAGGTCTTAGAAATATCGAGGGCACGCCGGCAGGGGTGTGTTCGTGGTCATAAACATCACTGGCACCCCCTCTGCAGCTAAGAATGGGAACTGACTCGATGAGCATAAGGAATGCGTCTTGCTCACCGGTGGATGGGGGATGGGGATGGGTGCCGAAACAGACAATGTGCAACTGTGCATATTCTGTAGAGACCTTATGGTATCTTATGATCAGACGTTACACCAACAGCTGGCAAAGCAGATTCAGACAGTGCAGACTCCAGAGTATCCATACAGTATTCATCATCATCAGCACCACTCCGGGCAGATCGTACGCGGCCCCTGAATCCACTGTGGCTTCATGCCCCATGCTTGGTGGATGCTGTCGCACCCGCAATCGGCGGCCGGTGCGGCTGTCGCTGTCCTTCATTCAGCTTGTTGACAGTTGACAGTTGGTCTGTTGTTTGCCAAGGGACAAGGATCCCTGTTTTTCCAGTTTTTGGCGATAAGGGTCCGGGGTCTGTGAGTTCAAAGTTCCCCGAGGCATCAGAAAACGCAGCTTCAGCACCCAACAGCCAGATCTCTTGCAAGGCGCAGGCGCAGGCGCAGCTCCAGCTCTTTCAATCTCTTGTACATATTGTCCTTTGCAGTCTTGTATCTACTTGGTGCGCCTTGCACAAACTTGACTTTGTCCCGTACAACCCTAATCTTCGCTCCCGCCGCCGAGACAACCTAACGCCACGACAAGACCGGTGTTCCACCTGCTTGCCATCCTCACTGCTCCTGTCGAACCTCCTTAGCTCGTGTCCTCGGTGCACGAGACTTAGTCTGCAAACGCTGGAAAAACACATACGAGACGATGCGCCGGGGCTGCAGCCACCTGCCTCGTGACAATGGCATGGCAAAGGAGCTCATCGTCGGGCCTACATACTGGTACTTCCACGGCACGAGTACGGGGCCGAGGCGAGTCCGATGTCGAAAAGGAAGCCTTTTTCCGATCACGAAGCAGCGAAGACGACAATAGCTATGCGATCTCTGACGACGACGACGATGACGATGATCAACAATCTGCCGCATCCTCACGACGCACCTCTTCCTACAAACCGATGCCGATACACACGGCCTATGCTTCAAAGAGGTCATCCTCGCCTTCATATCTGGGAAGAATGCCGCGATCGATTATGCGCTGGCTCTGTTTGGGTCTTGCCGCCACATTACTCATATTCATCTTCTCACTGGTTCGATTAAGTTGGAACGCAGACAAGGAGGTGAAAGTCGCCATCGAACAAGCCAAAGTGGCACCCAAGCCTCCACCGTGGGAGAGTTTTCCCTTCCTCCAGAGATACTACGGTGGACTTCGGTCTTTGGTTCCTGCCAAGTCGAATGATCCTGAATACCCTCGAAATGACGACGAAATGCCCACTGACAGCTTCAGCATAGATGAAGAGGTTAAGAAAGAAGAGGACGAAAAGAAGCAGAAGGAGCAACAGCAGGAGGAAGAGAGGAGGCAAAAGGAGCAGGAGCAAGAGCAAGAGAAGAAACCTAGCAAACGGAGTAAACGGTCTGTTCAAGCCAGCAACAGATTCGATCCCTACCCAAACTACACATCTACAGAATACACTGCGAAATTCGGCGAGAAGGTCGATTGCTATCTGGACGCCAAAAACACGGTGTCTATTCCAAGCGTTCGAGTCTACGAAGGCATTCCGAGAGGATTCCCCGACAATGTCATGGGGTCTGCCGAACAGCTAGGCCTGAGAACCGACATTTGCTACGATCGGTTCGGTCGGTTAGGACCGTATGGTTTGGGATACAGCATCAACCGCGGCGGCAGTGGTGCGCAACAAGAAGGCGAAAGAGAGGGGGCCGACCTGGTCTGGGAAGACAGCCCGGAAGTGGACTGGCGGAAAGTTCAATGGGCCGACGCTCAACAAAGATGTGTCGCCGCGAATCAACATCGATTCAAAGAGCTGCCGGAACCTCGAGTGGAAAAGTTCAGGGCAATGCAAGTCGGAGCCATCTCAAACAAAGACAACTCCCTTGACTCCAAGGCCACATCTGTCAAACAAGATGAAAAGCCAAAAGGCGGCTCAGAGAAGCTACCTAGGACAGCGGTTGTGATTCGGACTTGGTGGGACTATCCATATACCATCGAAGATAAGATGTACCTTCGATCTCTCATCTCGGAGTTGAGCATGTTGAGTGGGGGAGAGTACGTGGTACACTTTCTCATCCAAGTCAAGAGCGACGACGCCCCCGTATGGTCTGACGACGAAACCTACGAGCGAGTTCTCCGAGATTCATTACCTGAAGAGTTCCGCGGTATGGGTACACTTTGGTCGGAACGCCAAATGCTGCTCATGTACGGCGGCCTGGAAGAAACTTGGATGCGAGATCTGCCTGTTCACGGCGTGTACCGTAGCACGTTCATGCCCATGCAATACTTTGCCTACCAACATCCCGAATACGACTTTTTCTGGAACTGGGAGATGGACATCCGCAGCACGCACCACTGGTATCATTTCTTCGACCGCGTGTCCCAATGGGCCAAAGCTCAGCCCCGCAAGCTCCTGTGGGAGCGCAACAGCAGATTCTACATTCCCTCGGAGCATGGGACATGGGATGACTTTAGTCATATGGTACGCATCCAGACGGAACAAGGCACCAACAGTGCCAGCAATCTATGGAGCAGTCTGAATCGGGCCAAAGATCAGAGCGGTTCCGTCCCCGTGGCGGGCGGAATGAGACAGCAGGGCGATACACCGATCTGGGGCCCCGAACGTCCCTTGGACGACGACGTGGCGTTTGACGGCGACCCTATGCCGCCCACATCATTCGACAAGGACAAATATACATGGGGGGTGGGCGAAGAGGCAGACCTGATCGTGTTCAACCCGCTCTTCGACCCGGACGGCACGACGTGGCTTCTGAAGGACGACACCACAGGGTACAACATCACGCGGGGGCGGCCTCCGCGACGCACGGCCATCATCACGGCCAGCCGACTCAGCCGCAGGCTTTTGACAACGATGCACCGCGAAACCGCGCTCAAGAAGCACACCATGTTCAGCGAAATGTGGCCGGCCAGCTGCGCCTTGCACCATGGCCTGAAAGCCGTCTACGCCCCGCACCCGGAGTACATTGACCGCAAGTGGCCCACGAACTACCTCCAGGCCGTGTTCAACGGCGGCCGCAACGGCGCCACGGGCGGCGCCCGCACCAGCGTCTTTGGAGATCGCGAGCACAATTTCCGCGGCACAACCTGGTACTACAACGCCGGCTTCCCCGAGGTCCTGTGGCACCGCTGGCTCGGCATGAAATTCAACAATGACGGCGGCGAGCAGGACGAGGTGGCAGGCGAAGGCAGAATGTGCTTGCCCGGCATGCTTCTCCATCCCATCAAGAGGGTCAATTTGATCCAGGAGGGGAGGAGGGCCGATCAATCTTGAGGCATGACGAACTCGAATAAACGGGGGTGTTATATTTTTTTTTCTTCCCCCTTTTCCTTTGAAAAGCGACAATGCGACAGCGAATGTGACAGCGAATGCGACTGCGACAATGCAATATTGCAATATCGACTACATGATAGTGAGATGTAGTGCTGGCTGCTAGGTGCTAGGTGCGAAGTGTGAGGTTCTTCTAGGATGTTAGATGCAGGACTAAGGTTGTTTGTCCATAATGATATTGTACGCAGTATAGTAAACGAATACAGTACTACTGAACATCAGTCAAGACATTACCTAACCTACCTTAGGTACCTAAATGTGGTGGTTGTAGAGGGAGCCTAAGCCCCGAGGCAAGGGCACATAAGGGTAATAAGTACTCCTGATGGAAGTGGAAGTAGAAGCAGAAGCAGAAGCAGAAGCAGATGCGGAAATAGAAGCAGAAGTAGAAATACTTTATAGACGAAAACAAAAGAGCCAGATTCGGTCGGGCCCAGCCAGTCCTCGGATCCCGAATCCCGGATCCCACTCCAGCCAACGGAATCAGGGGATCAAGGGACCGTGGCTTGATTATGAAAATGTATTTTGGACAAGAGGACCGATCCTAGTATGAAGTACGAAGCGGCAAAAATACGCTCAGGCTCAGGCTCAGGCTCAGCTGCAGCTCCCACTTCGCTCAGAAATGAATGATGCGACTCGCAAGATTAGCATGACATGTCGAACTTTGGGTTTCGGTCCGAGGTGAAGGAACCCCAGTACTTCTCGCTGGCTTTTTGGCCATTGTCGCCGATGGCGTCGGCCTTGTTGGGCTCGTCGAACGCCTCGAACCAGAAAAGGTCAACGCCCCAATCGAGCAGACCGCACACGGCGGATTGCCAGTACGTCTTCATGTTGTCGTCGCCGGCCTTTGCAGCGCCTGCGTCGGTGCCTCCGGTGCCTGGCCAGCCAGTCTCTGGAGAGGAGAAAATCAGTTCAACTGCCGTACACCGTACACCGTACACCGGGGTGGTCTGCCTTACCGCCGTTCATGAAGTGGATCTTGTCCAGGCTGCCAGTCACTTCTTGGACATGCGCAAGTGCTTGAGCCATGTCGTCGAAATACGTCTTTGTGGCGTTGCCGATCTCTTGATATTGCCAATACGCAAACCCGTTGGCAAGACTGTCCCAAATGTCGGATTAGCTATGCCCGAGCCCAGTAAGCTGGGTTCACGGTCTCGGTCTCTCACATTAAATCGATGCCGCTCGTGATGATAGAGTCCATGGTCCCGTTGGCCCAGCAGTTCCAGCTGTCGGCAGTCCCAATGGCGGTGTCTGGGTAGCTCTGTTTCACCTCTTGGATCCAGCCCGTGAGCTCTTCCGCGTTGTAGGTGCCTCGATACATGCCCTCTGAGCCAATCGTAATGCCGTAGAGAGTGTCGCCGAATGATGTTGGATCCGCTTTGTCAACCGCTGCCTTTTCCTTCTCATAAGCACCACCATCAGGCCTGCACGACACATGTTATCAGACCAAGCTCATTGCGGCAGCTTGTTTTGTCGTCCCGACTCACCACATGCCTAAAAGGACCTTGATGCCCGCCGATTTGGCCGCAGGGAGGATCTCAGAAGGTGTATTGCATGGATTGCCATATTGATCGGAAGAAGAGTAGGTTCGAACAATTTGGGCTTGGGTATTTCCTTGGATGGCCTTGAAATCGGCCTCGAAGTCGCTCTGCGTCTTGCAAGTGCCGTCAGGATTGGTGTTTCCCACGGCGAAGCCTAGAGTGCCTGCTGCCGACACTGCCAGCGGTGCGGCTGCAAGGGCCGTTGAAATAAAGGTGTGGTATCGCATGTTCGGCCGCGTTGAAGTAAGGAGGAGAAAAGAGGCTTCGTCGATTCGCAGGGTTTAGGGGTTTTAATGTCGCGGTTGATCCAGGGATAACAAAAGGGGTATCACGAAAAGAGTGCGTGGAAGAGAATGAATGACTGGGAAACGAGCAAGTGAGTGAGTGACTAAGTGACGACAACTTGAATGACTGAAGGAATGGTTGACTGGTAACGCGGAGAAGGCAGATAGACTCCGGGGACAAACACGAAGCCTGACTTGCTCATCGTTTGGCATTGGAAGCGTGACACCGACGCGCCGATGCCAGACCGTGCCGCTTTAACAGAGGTCGCGCGCCTCCCAGAATGGCCTCGGGTCGGCGAAATTTCACGGCCGACGAACTATAGGCTCAAGCGCAGGCTAATAGCAACCAGAGGGGAGAGATGGCAGCTCAGAATGATGCAAGAAGACCATGAACGGAGAGGGCCACTCAATTGCATGTATGAATGGGGGTAAGCTGGTCATGAACGGCGCCGTCCCGGTCGAGCAGCATTTTCATTTGGACGTTCCGGCTCAAACCCCGTTGTCTATCATCTCGTCGTATGCGTTCAGCGTGGTCTGGGCGCGGCGGTTGTATATGTCGGGCACGACGAGGGCAAAGTGCACGAGCTAGCCAAACACCAGGAACGAATACAAGGCCTTGTCCGTCTGGCAATTCATCCCCATTATCCGACACCCAGTTGGCCCGACTACAGCTGTGGCTTAATATGCTGTACATGTGCTAGGTCAGGAGCGCGAAGAAGCCGATACAGGGGACGTGACTTTGACAGGTTGAACAGGGGCGAGTGGAAGGCGCAGGTATATATGACGGCCAAGACAACGAGTGCCAGAAGCGACAAGAGAGATATTGCCAAGACCTGTTGAGAAGACCTGTTCGTCGGGACGGAGGTAAGGCATTCTGTTCACAGGTTACACGTGGATTCAAAGAGTCGATGTGAAAAACAAGGGAATTTGCAGCATGTGCATGGATTTTGTGGACACCACAGTGAATGACCGAGTGAGCACGCATACAAAGTCGATTGAAGACAGCTCCTTCATGGGACATTTCCCTTTCTGAACTCGTTTGGAAACTATAATGGAGTGTTCTACCATGACTAATGTTGAAGATTGAACCTTGAAATTTCCCTTTAGCTAATCCCTTCAGCCTCTTCTAATGAACGAACAGGGCAGATTCAAGCATACTTGGGTGAGGATTGTCACGAAATCCAGTGTCGCAGTCACAGTCGGGAGCTTCGGTTGCAGAGTCTGTCAGCTGAAAGGGATTCGGATGTTCGCAATGAAATCTACCGAACGAGCTATTTGCTTGTGGACTCTGAGTAAGGGCACCTTGTGGGACGACCATGTCGGCCTGGACTCGCGGCCCTTGCTTCGACAACTCGGTCGCCCCTCGGGTAACTACCCAGAACATGTCATTTTGCCGGTTTATCATTTTCCTGGAGGCTGAGATTGGAACCAGCTTCGTCTTCGGGAGCACGGCAAAGCTCAAGGCTGTTCTGCATGGAGTAACCATTTGCGACGCATGCGGTGGACAACATTGACACGACTTGGGCCCCGGAGAAACTCGTGTCGGCGCACGTGGAGATGCCCGACCTAGAGTGTCATGGAAATCTCTGCAGAGGAGACGAGGTTCCAAGGGAGGTTGGGAGGTTGCAATGGTGCAGTTCCAGCAAGCAGCCTTGCGAAGCTCGGCACGTTGATCTGATATCAATGCTGAATGGCCAATGCTCGACACGTGCTGCACTAGGATGGTTAACACACTAGCCTCCGCCGCCAACTCTCTAGCTTGCTTCTAGCTGGTCCACTTGGCTGCCTACGTCTATGTAAGCTCTGCCGTCTCCACAGCCAGAGGACCCTAAGACGCTAATTGAAGCTTGTTCCGGGCACGTCGGATTCGGTCAAGCCCCGCAATTTGGTCATCATTGAACATTACGCAAATGCACTAAACAACCACGAGAACAAGTCGAGCACCAGGGTTAGCACTATGGAACAGCATTGCAGCGACAAATCTCGTCCAAAGAAACAGACACGCGCCTGGCTGTCTCCTCTGGACGAAGAAGCCCCGTGTGTGCTACAAGATACCCTTCTCTCCCCCTGCTCGAAAGACCAGACCAGACCAGACCAGATCTTCTCATCCTTCCAGACCTTGATCCTCAGCGCAGGCACTTCCTACTCTCAAGTCCTTTGAGATGCTGAAAACCACTGGCTTTCTCCTGGCCGCGTGCCGCTTGGCTGCTGGCGCGGCTGTGTCATCAGCCTCAACCTCTGCCTCAACCTCTTACGCATCTCCTCCCGCAGTGTCGACGATTGAGCCCTCGGCCAGCCAGATCTCGGCTGCAGCTGCCACTGCGACTGCCCTTTCTTCGACGAGCAATGTGAAAGGCCTCGCGTTCAACCGGTTCTACCAGATCTGGCTTGAGAACATTGACTTCGCCAACGCCGCTGGAGACCCCAACCAAGCATGGCTGGCCGAGCAAGGCATCACGCTCAGCAACTACTGGGCAACCACCCACCCTTCGGAACCCAACTACTGCGCCGCAGCTGGTGGTGACAATTTCGGAATGGACAGTGACGACTTCCATGCCATCCCCGAAGACATCGCCACCGTCGTCGACCTCCTCGACACCAAAGGCATCTCGTGGGCGGAGTACCAGGAGCACATCCCATACGCCGGATTCCAAGGGTACAACTACTCCAACCAACACACGTTCCACGACGACTATGTGCGCAAGCACAACCCACTGGTTCTGTACCAGTCGGTCACCAACAACGACACCCGCTTGAAGCTGATCAAGGGATTCAACGACTTCGAGACGGATCTCAAGAACCAGAAGCTTCCGCAGTGGGCCTTCATCACGCCCAACATGACCAATGATGGCCATGACACCAACATCACCTACGCTTCCGTGTGGGAGCGCAACTGGCTCGAGCCCCTTCTCAAGGACGAGTACTTCATGAACGACACCCTGGTCCTCTTGACCTTTGACGAGAACGAAACCTACGGGATCGAGAACAAGATCTTTTCCATCCTGATCGGCGGTGCCGTGCCCAAGGAACTCCGCGGCACCACCGACGAGACCTACTACAACCACTACTCGACCATTGCCTCGGTGTCGCAGAACTGGGGTCTTCCATCGCTCGGGCGCTGGGACTGCTCGGCCAACGTGTTCGAGCTGGTCGCCAACAAGACCGGATTCAAGAACGCCGAGATCGACCTGAACGACAAAGGAGTCTTCTACAACGCGTCATACCCAGGCCCGCTGTCGGAGAAGAAGTACGTTTCAGACTGGCCCGTCCCGACCAACGCGTCCACTTGCGCCCATGGAAAGGGTGTTTTGAAGTCGGTCGTCGACTCCATCAAGGGCAAGGCTCCTACCTACAACTACAGCAGCCCGTTCCCTTACGACCCCGTCTCTGGTGTCGACGTGCCTCATAACACCACCAAGTCCCCTGGCATTTAGCCGCCTCGGTCGCGTCTTCCCGCCAGTGGCTGATCTTAAGGTCACGTTATGCTATGCATGACTAGTCCGTTGGGAAGGAAGAGGAAGAAGAGGAGGAAGGAGAAGTAATCATAAAAGCACCCAGACGAAGATTTTCATAGTACAGAACATCCACAGTCGGCTGAAAGTAGGTAGTTAGAGGACATATAACCAGTGCCCTCCCATCTGTAACTTTTCCTATTCTTTAAAGCGTTGTCGTTGTCGTTGTCCAAAACTGAGTAATAGTCCTTTTCCTCGCTCAGAAGCTGCGTAGCATTTTCCCAGGTCAAGCATGCTCTATAAGCTCCCGTACGTGCTACGCATATGGATTTGACCCTGGATGGAAGTCGTGCTACGCATCTGGAGTTGACCCTGGATGGAGGTTGTCCAGAGGCCCATCCATGCTCGGGGTACGTGATCAGAGCGTTGGACCTTGGGCAAGTTCAACATCTGCCTATTGCATTATTAGGTAGGTATCTATCCTGTCAAGTTCAAAATCTGCCTACTGCATTAGGTACCTACCTATCCTGTCAAGAGCTACAAGGAGACCATTTCATTACACTACACTGCAGGAAGGACTGGATGTTCTCAATGATTGCCAGAGGCTGTGGTACTGGATGGTCTCAATGATTGCCAAAGGTTTAGTGCACGAGGTACTGGATGATCTCAACGACTCCCAAGCTACTATATGTTTTAAGTTCATGTCTGGTTTTTCCCCTTGAACACGCCAAGTCACTGTGCCGTCAGACTGCTCCCACAAACTCCATTACTCCATGATACCCACCTGCAGTGAGAGGATTTATTCACATGTCTATAAATGTGTTGAACAACCTCACCACGGCCATTGCACAGCCGGCGGCTGCACCTCCCACCAGGACCATCTGGCCACCTCCTCCGAGGTCGGCTCGGACCGATGGCCAGCCTGACCAACCCTCGACTAAAGCGGTCTTGACGTATCCAAAAGCAAACAGGGCCAGGACCATGATGCTGATACTCCAGATCAGACCTTCGGTGACGTTGTGGGCGAAAAAGTAGGGAACTAAAGGCACAAAGCCACCGACAAAGTATCCCGTGGCGATGGTGATGGCACAGAGAAAGGCCCGACTGGCGGCGGGTTCGGGCGTGCCGTGCTCGAAGCGCATGAGGAAGTCAACCACGGTCTCGAGGCTGTTGGAGGTGATGAGTTGGTGTGTGAAGTCTTTGAGGGTGGATGGCGGGAGATGGTACGGGGCGAAAACCGACGAGATCTCTGAGGACAGGTCGCTGCTGCTGTGTCTGCCGTTCTCTAACACTTTGCTCTGTGTCGAGTGGTATGTGGCTCTGTAGGCTGCTTCTTCGCTCTTCGCACCCAGGTAGCCGCCCAGCCCCATGGAGATGGCACCGGCAATCAACTCGGCCAGGCCTCCGAACACCACCACTTTTGTGTTACCCAGCGCCGAAAGGCCTGCGGTGAGTGCGAACGGTACGGTCAGGCCGTCCGACAGCCCAATGATGGCGTCTGAGACAATGCGGGCATTGACTTGTCTTTCCTCTCTGGATGGAGCGGGTAGGAGCTCTTTCTCGCACACTGTGTCTTCGGAAGGCTGGCTGCTGGTCTCGGAACACGCACCCTCCTCGGCGATGGAGGACAGCCGTTTGGACTGGGCTGCTTTCTCTGCGTCGGCGGCCAGAGACGAGTATTTGGCCGGTCGGAAGAAATTCACCATGGCGGCCATGGAGTTGGCATCTTCGAAGCCGTCGTTCCACATCTTGAGGGGGCTTGGTTCTGATTCTAGCTAGAGGGCCTGGTGTTTGATGTTTGATGTTTGGGCTGGGAGGAAGTGCACAAGTGACTGGGGGGAATTGGGCGTTTTCGACGAAGAAGGAGAGGAGGAACAGCAGAATAATGGAGGGGGTGTGCTCGAGTGTACCAGATGCTCGCAATCTCTACAACAGCCAGCCTGCTCGAGCATATGCTATGCTGCAGCCATACCTACGCCATCCTTAGTCCTGGTGGGAACCCGCTTCCAGCATGGTTGAAAAGCAATGCCTTGGAGTGGCCGATGAACCGAGCGAGACATGCTTCGGCAAACCTATTGCAATCCTGCAGGACCCCAGTCCGTGACCCTCGTGGTATCAGAAGGATGCTGGCTTAAACCGGCAGCTTGAAGATTGTCCACGGCCTCATTCTGACCTGTCGATGAGCAACGTGTACCGCGGCGGGACGAGAAAAATCCACGCGGCTGGAGATGAGCGGGGGGTAGGCCAACAAAACCCCCAGCATAATAGCCGGAACGAGCGCTGATCCTCTGCAGGGACCCGCAGGAGAACGCAGGCTCACGCACCAAGCGTGCACGTTGCCAGTAAGCAGCAATTGTATAGAGCCTGATTGGCGAGGTGCCGTGGGGACGGTGGTGTTGCGACAAGCATCCCAAGCAAAGATGCAAAGAGACGGCTAAGCTTCCCGGTCCAGCGCCTGGCGGGCCTTGGCCCCGCTAACAAAGCTTGCGCGGGATTAACCAACGCTAGAGTGTTTAGCGTCAATTAGTCTATTTTAGTGTCCTTAGCTCACTTTCGGCTCTCTAACCTGCTCCGCGAGCATCGATCTGGTCCTCCGAGTCGCAAGCCACAATCCATCCTTGGTCGTTGTGTGTGCCTGGATCCGTTCCCGCTTCCTACCTGCCTACCTAGCTACCTACCCACTTGTCCGTCGACGATGATATCGCATCATCCACGACCTCCACCGAACTATTGCGGCCATGTTTCTTCGCGTGTCCCTCAATCCGCAAAGCCGGACAGCTGACCCTCGCAGGCCAGGCCGACTTCCGGCAGAAAAATAAACCGCTCGTGGGTCATGGGTCGTTGTATGGGTCAAGACGACAACCTCATGCAAGACTGTAGTGTCAAGGCAACGTGGTAGTGATGAGGAACACTCATTGGACAAAGATCCAGGAAGGTAAGAACAAACCGCGTGACGGCATTCCTGCGAAGCCGAAGAATACGGACGACAGCGCTACATGGTCGAACAGGACGAGGATGGGAGAAGTATAAAATCTTCTTGCTGGGATGGACGACTATCATGCATCTCCGAGTATTATTATCCAACCGTTGCAGCAGCAGAACGGAACAAGCTCTCTACGAACAAAATGGCCCGCCTCGCGTCTTTGGCTGCCGCCGTCGCGCTCATCTCCTCTGCCCTCGGCCTCCCATTGGAGTCAAGGGGCACGAAATGGAACGACCTCAGCTCCAAGATCACCCATGTGGTGTACCTCATGCTGGAGAACCATTCCTTCGACAACATTGCCGGGTACTGGGACTTCCACCCGGACATTGACAACCTGCGCAACCGCGATTTCTGCAATGAATTCACCAATCCCAACTGGACCATCTATGATGAGCCCATCATGATCTGCGCCGAGCCGTATGAAGCCGAAGTGCCTCTCAAAGACCCCGACCACAACTTCGCCGGCGTCAGCTACGAGATCTACCGCAAATGGGACCCGAGCAAGACCGATGTGCCCGACATGTCTGGCTTCATTGAGCGACAATCCGACAAGTACAACGCCACTCCAGGAGACAGTGCGTTTGTGATCCAGGCATATGATCCGGCCAAGTCCAACACACTCGCCACTTTGGCCGAGAACTATGCCTTCTGGGACTCATACCACGCCGAGCACCCTGGGCCTACCAACCCTAACCGAATGTTCGCCACCTCCGGGTCAACGTGCGGATACGTCGACAACACAGACAGCCAGGCTACCGGTTGGTTCTCCAACGTCACGGGCACGGAGTGCGCCACCTCGGTCTTCGAGGCGCTCAGCAAGAAGAACATCAGCTGGAAGAACTACTACGAGAGCGACATCATCGACTCGTACATCTACAAGTGGGTCCAGGACAACGCCATGGACCGCATCGTGCACGCGGACCAGTTCTACGAGGACCTCAAGAACAACAACCTGCCTCAGTTCTCCTACATCAACCCGGAATGCTGCACCGTCGACTCGATGCACCCGACCAGTAACATGGCCGCGGGTGAACTCATGATCAAGCATCTGTACGACGCGCTGCGAAACTCTGCCTACTGGGACAACGTGTAAGTGACCTCTGAAGCAATTTCATCCTGCTACTGTAGTTCTTCAGCCTTGGAAGGATAGCAAATGGCAAGCCAAGATGTGGCCAACCCCAACCCTTACTGACGCGGAAGGACAGTCTCCTGATCATCAACTTCGACGAGCACGGCGGCTTTGCCGACCACGTCCCTCCGCCCACAGGCATCCCGCCGCCCGAGGACGGCATCACCTTCGACGGGAAGTCCGATGGCCACAACGTCACCTACGACTTCACCCGCCTGGGCGTCCGCGTGCCGGCCTTGGCCATCTCTCCCTGGATCCAGCCTAACACGCTCATCCACGATGACGGCACCAGCTACGCCTCCAACTCGGCTTACACGCACACGTCGTTCCTGCACTTCCTGCAAGAGCTCTGGGGCCTCGAGGGCTTCAACAACCGCGTCCAATGGGCCAAGACGTTCGAACACATCTTCTCCGACACCCCACAGAAGGACGGCGGCCTGTCCAGTCTGCCCTCTCCGGTCTGGCACAGTGCCGCAGGCCAGCCAGAGCCGGAGGCATTCCCTCTTCTGAACCAGGACTATAGCTACTACGCCAACCTTGATTAGACGTCGAAAGAACATGACGGACTGCCAGGGAGGTCTGAGGAGCAACATGACGGCCTGGCTAGTGAGGTCTGGTTGGGAGGTAGGACGTTAGGACGGACGAAAGCAACAAGCAAAAGCAAAGATTGGGTTAAAAGTCATTTCGGCCCCTACCGAGTGTGCCGAGGACCATAATGAATACGAAGACTATCGACGATGATAGATGAAGCACAGTGCATGTTCTAATGCGTATAATCAAATACAAATTCAAATTCAAATTCAAATATCAAACATCAACAACTTCCACCCTCAGCCTGTCAAAGGTCGAAATCTTCCATGTTCTCTATCAAAGGGTCGCAGGGGGGGGGGGGGGAGAGCGCATGCTATATACGGTAGTTAGCATACCTAAACCAGCCTCCAGCCTTCTGGTTAAAGCACAAGGCTGGGAAATGGGAGTGCCTAAGTCAGTGCCTAAGTTTGACACACCCAGCCTGTGGAGGAAGAGGAAACCCCAGGAAAACGATGACCAGGAAAAGGGAAAGGGGAAAGGGAGAAGGGAACAGGAAGAAGGGAACAGGGAGAAGGGAACAGGGAGAAGGGAAAAGAATAAGACCCCCCATACAGTACAGCGATATCAAGAGGCCAAGGCCAAAGATGACTTACAGTAGTAGCGGTAGTAGTAGTACCTTATTGCCAGATGCAAGTGCAGGTGCAGGTGCATCTATTCGATGAATCAGACTGAAATGACTCGAAACACACTACAAAAGGGCCCCGGAATGTGTATGATGGAGATGGAAACAGTAATGGAAATGGAAATGGAAATGGGCCATGGCTCGTCCCCATCCCCATCCCATCCCCGCTGTTTCTTGTTCTTGTTTCTTGTTCTTGTTTCTTGTTCTTGTTTCTTGTTCTTGTTTCTTGTTCTTGTTCCTTGTTCTTGTTCCTTGTTCTTGTTTCTTGTTCTTGTTTCTTGTTCTTGTTTCTTGTTCCTGCATGAATGGACATGGACATGGACGGCGGCCGCCAAATCGCATATCGCATCAGTGGGACGGATGCTAAGCCCAGTAGTAGTATGCAGTATGTAGTATGTACCTAGCATGTAGTGTATATGTATAGTACTAAGACGACAATAGTCTCGACCGGTTGATGCAGCATGCATGCAGCGTGCATGACACCGCCGCCACTCCACTCCACCATGCATACTCAATAGGCGATTGAGTCTAGTTCGGCGCGGTGTCATGTATTATGTCTCGTCTTTCGTCTCCATCGTCGATCAAGTCACGGGTTGAGTCTGGTTGTCCCGTCGTTGATCATGTCACGGGTTGACTCTGGCCCAGACCTCCGATGCTCCGAGCACAGCACTGATCGAGCCAGCCACGCCGAGAGTAACAGGGTCCAGCGAGATCCATCCGACAGCCGAGGCGGGGATAAGCAGGTCACAGCCGTCGCTGACGATTTGCTTGTAGATGGCTCGACGCTTGTGGGCTTGGCTGGAACGGGATGTCCCGGGAGAGGATGAAGGAGGTCTCGAGGCTGATGTAGTGCTGGATGCTGGGGTAGTCTTCTCTTCTCTGCCGGATACTAGGGTGGTCTTCTCTTCTCTGCCGTGCTTGCCCCTGCCGTCGGGTTCAGTGGTAGGTGTCGGTGTGGAATCCGAGCCGAGTTGGAAAAGCTCATAGATGCCCAATATGACTGATACGGCGAGCGAGTAGGCCCAGAATTTCAACGCCTCGATTTGCACAGTGGGGCCCCATGAATATGATGTCAGGGACAAGGCGTTGGTCTAGAATCGTCCCGAGGAAGGGTGGTGTCAACTTGATGTTTCTCTGGTGCTTTTGTTCAAGGATACCCGTTCCTCGCATTGTATTGTATTGAATTGAATTGGGTAGGAAGCAAAACAAGGGATGAATTGGATTGGGCAGGGAGCAAAAAGGGGAGACCGGAGACTTACTATCGTAAACATTTCCAGGAAGAGATAAATGCCGAGGAAGGACCATTTGGACACCGAGAGCAGTACGCGGAAATTGTCTCCGGGATCTTCTGGAGTTTTCACTGTCGTTTTCGTTGCCGTTTCCGTTCCACCCTTGCCCTTGTCTTTGCCTTTTGGCTGCGTGCTTCCGAACGCCTGGTACTGAGCATTGGCTACGGTGAAGCAGTCGATCCATTTGAAGAGCCGGAAGTATCGACGTGCTGTTCCTCAGGCGTGTCAGTTGCCATTTCATCGTGTCCAAGTCCGACGGGCCGGTCAGGAGTTAAGTGAAATGAACGGCATGAGAAGTGAGAATTGAGAAATGGAACGGATTGGAGTGACAGCAGTATATGCGTAGCTTGGATTGGACGGGACAAAGAGGGATGGTCGGCATGGTGGGTGCTGGTGCTGGTGCTGGTGCTGGTGCTTACCAAGGGCAAACTGGTTTTTCGCCGTCGTCCATTGCGCAAGATCGACGAACGTGGGGGAGGAATCGCCAATGCTCTCGCCGATCTGCGAGACCGACTGTAGCAGTTTGAGGGTTTTCTCAATGCCGCCTGACAGTAGAGGAGTGGGCGTGTTAGTCTTTCCCTTCATTCCTGAGACTGTGATTGTGCAGTAGGGAAGGGTCGAGGGAACGTTAGGCTCACCGGACTCATTTGTAAATTTGGCTATTGAACGAAGCATGTTGATGATTCAAAAAATGCTGTCCAGATAGAATAGCATAGAATATAGAATATGATTGGACGCTTCGTGGACGTCAGGATGCCAAACGGGAGGTCTTGTAGATGGCGATGGCAAGACGTGCAAGGTCGGTCTGAGAAAGGGGCTTGTTCTGCTTACACTCCGGAGTAAGCCACTGGCGATATCACGGGCGTGAGCCTCCGTACCGATCTTTGGAGTTAGGAGGATGGAGGACGGAGTACGCAGTATATTCTGCGGTACCTCCATAAGCAATGTTAAGGTACTAGATAATAGTAATAGCTAATAATAGCTGGTTTCCCCCTTATCAGTATTGAGTAAATCGGCGGACATCCCCTGAACAAGGCTAGGGCTCGTTAAAGCAGCGAGACCGTTGAACTTCTATTTCACGTGACCTCGCGCCGCTTTTGGGCAGGCTAGCTCGCGCGGCTTAGGCGGCCGGGCCAACTTGCGACCCAACCCAGGTGTGGTTAGATATCCGCAAGGACTGTCACATGCCTGTTTCTCCCTCGTCCTGAATGAGACATCAGCAAGGAAATGATAACATCATTTCCCGAAGGCCAGCATATCTCAGCATCAAAGTGTCATTTCTTTGCGGACCTATGTAGTTGTCCGAAGCTCCCCTTCATCGCCGCTGGCGCAGAGGCAGCGCATCCGACGACTTTGCTCATTGCCTTCAGCTCAGTCATACTTGCTGTCTCGATTCTAAAGTCCGCTACCGATTCCTCTGCAATATGGAGGGACACGATGAAGCCTCTATTTTCAGATCCCTCGATCGGCCGCAGCCTTCGTTAGTTCCTACTTTCAAGGTTCACTGACGATTCGTTGTTCCTCCCAACTACAGGCCGCTGGCTCTGGAACGAGCCCCCAAAATTACAACAACATACCATAAGATTCGATGTGAAAGCTCTGAAGCTTGTGGTCGCAAAGACGGCCGGATTGGAAGGACAATCTGGTAGAGTTAAAGTCAAAAAGCTTGCCGAAGGAGCCTCAAACAAAGTGACGACTGCTACAGTTGGTCGGCGGCGGTTTGTCGTCAAGGTTCCTGATCCTCTCGTTCCACGACGCTTAGTTACGGCAAGTGAGGTAGCAACCCTGGAGTTTGTAAGAGCTGAGTTGAATCTGCCGGTTCCAAAAGTATTGGCTTGGAGCGACAGCAATGACAACACAGTTGGATGTGAATAAATGATTCTAGAAGAAGCTGTGGGAGCAGATCTCAAAACCACATGGCCCCGCCTAAGCGTCAAGCAGAGAATAGGCGTTGTGGATCAAATTATTACGATCCAAGAGCGTCTTCTTGAAGCCAGCAAACGCTTTCAGGTTTACGGCAGTCTCTACTTCACCGAGGACGGTGCGAAATTCAATTTTCGCCGGCAGATTGAAGTCTCAACAGCAAGTTCTTCGAAATTCATTATAGGCCCGTTGGCACACAGACATTTCATGGAAACAGTACTGTGGGAATCGGACCTCGACTCCGGTCCTTGTAAGTTCCTAATTCACACAAGCGATGGGCTTCATGCTTACTCCATCAAAGGGCATACTCCAAACGACTATATCGATTCTCTCGCACGTTCATCTCTATTGCAAATTAGAAGTCGCGCCCACAAAGAGACAGCTATTATCACCAGCCGACCATTTTCTTTTCCAGTTAAGCCGGTTAGCGACCTGTCAAACGCAGCTGTATGCCAAATGCTGCAACTGGTTCGCACAGTCACGCCACACATCGTTCCTCTGTCCCCTGATCACTGTCTGCCGCTGCTATGGCACCGAGACCTTCATGATGGGAATATTTTTGTTTCCGACGAAGGAAAAGTGACCAGTATCATTGATTGGCAAGATGCGAATATCTTGCCTTTGTTTCTCACGATACGAAAACCGCAGTTTTTGGATTTGGCCGATGATACTCAGTTGTTTGAGTTACCCAAGGACCTAAAGGAAATGTCTCTCTCTGTGAGATCCGAGACTTGGGAAAGGTTCAGTAAGACAATGCTACAGGGGTACTATCTATCGCATTTCAGGGAAAACATACCCGCTGTGGCTGCAGTTTTCGACGATAAGCAGACTTACCCGATACTAAAACAGATTGGAACTTACGCGCAAACCTCCGATGGTCACGATTCCAATGCACTTATGCTCAGAAACACATTACTTCGAATCCAGTAGAATTGGACGAGGCTTACTGAAAATGATCAAATTGAGTCTGCTCCTTCATGTCCCATCGACTTTAGTCATGACGATCTAGAAAATCACTACGAGGATGCACGAAGGCTCAATAGATTTCGTGATATTCTTGAAGCCAGCGATATATCTGCCACATTTCCTCTGGAGGGGGGGGTGCCGGTTGACTTATTTAATGAATGGAAGAGCGGTCTTAGGAACGTCATCAGGGAGGTCATGGAGTCCCTGGAGGATCAGAGAGAACGTGAAGAGTTTCAGGCAAGACTTTGTTCATGGAATCTGACTGACTGACTACCGATACACGGATTGTGCCCAATTTAGAGAAAGGGGAACTTTGTGGGCCATTACATCAAGTAGAATCGTTGGCTATAAACTATAGGCGGGTGCCGGGAATACACCAAACTCCACTGTGGTCAGTCACGTGCAGGAGCTTCAGATTAAAGCGGCGAGACTTAGGGTCATGGTCAAGTCCCAGTCGTAATCCGTGTTTCTGCTCACATTGAGCAACGTTCCAGCACCAAACACCACACACGTCCTCTCGACCGCCCACACCAGCATCAGCATGTCGGTGCTCTCGCGCCTCCTCGTCCTCGTCGGGCTGTTGTCTCTATTCCATGCGTAAGTCCAAGTTTCCTCTCGTCCCGACCGAACAAAAGCAAGCACTAACAACATATTCTAGCGCATATTCCGCCCACGAGTTCTCCGTCCTGTCGACCAAATATCACAAGAATGCCCCTCTGCCACTCGACATCAAGCTGGAGACGCTCGTATCGGTATTCCTGGCATGCTTAGGTCTGGTCTGGGGCTCGGAACCATTAAAACCCGTCGGCTGGAACGAATGGGCGGGGGAACTTGAAAGAGACGGCGGAGCGAACCCATTTAAAAGTCTGGAGGAGCGCGTCAACTTTGTGGACATCAGGGCGCAGCGGAGAGAGTTTGCGACTTGGGCCAGGCAGCAGGGACCGGCGTCGACGAGGTAGGACGGGGTGTGTTGGAGGAGTTAACATGCTGTAATGGTGGGTTGGAGGAGTTAACATGCTGTAATGTCAATGGAACCAACCTTGGCCAGCTCGACCACAACCGCAACGGATAGAGACTCGGATCGACGGTCAAAGTTCCATGTCGCGATCATATATATACGGCATGAGCAAAAGATGACCTTCGCCGACCGACTCTCTCCTCTCTCCTCGCCTTTGTCGGATCTGGTCGAGCGGATTTCCATCGTCTACGGTTATCCTGGAGAGCGGTCCACAGGTCCCAGATGCCAGACGAAGAACCTGTCTGTGCAAGGCTAGCAGGACAGAATTGTCGCCAAACTCAACGTCACCGGCCAGCGGGCGGATCGGAGCGCTCGACCGGCACGAACTTCAATGCTAGAGTCGGTCAATCCAAGAAAACAAAGCCTCAAAACCTGAAGTCTAAACAAAGTCAAGGCTTGCGCTCATGGAGTTGGCAGCCATTTACATGTACAAAACGACACTCGACGGTACGGCAGGAAACATGTAGCAGAACAAGAGGAGTTTTCCGAATCCAACCATGTGTAGGATTTCCACCCGCAGGCCTCGAACAGGCTGGGGAGCTCGAACTATTCTAAAACTAAAACTAATGGTCATCAGCCGGAGCACTTCCGCGCTTGATGACAAGATACATTGCGATGTATCCGTACTGTTTTGTCCCTTCCAAAGGAATTTCCTGCGCCATTTTGCCCCTGGTTTCGTTATCCCATCCAAATCCGCGTTCCCAAATCCCATTGTGCTCCAAATGCATCAAGGCATCACTTTCTCAAATCATACTCATATCATATGCCAGTCGTAATGCGAACGAGGGGCCGAAAAGGAAAACCCTCCCCCAAAAAGTCCACTCACACATGCTTCCCTAAGCCAGAATTAGTCCATACACCCATGCTTCCCAAGCCAGAATCAGTCCATTCACACGTGCTTCCCCAAGCCGGAATTTGGTCTGGTCTGGACATGGTGGTCGACTCTCGAGATCTCGGTATGTCATGCCATGCCAAGCCATGTCGCTTACAGCAGAGAGAAACAGAGGCCGATGATCACAGCAGAGAGAAACACAGGCCGAGGATGACCAAGCTGACTCCCGCCCCGGCGACTTTATTCGCCACCGCACCACCCGTGGACTGAGCGAACGTTGCAGTTGCGCTCGCCGTCCCCGTCTGGCCTTCTTGACTCACAGACCCGGCAGCTGTTCCGACGGTGCTGGTGGCAAGCGTCGTAGGCTCGGCGGTGGTCAGAAGAGTCGACGCGGACGCCGATGCTGATGCCGACGCCGATGCCCAGATGTTGGAGCTAGAGCTGTTGGCGTACACGTACCCGGAGTAGCTGGGCAGGGTGGGCGAGACGGGCTGGCTGGTCACGACGTCGGGCTGGCTCGTCACGACCTCTGGCTGGCTGGTCACAACGGACGGCATGCCGGTCACGACGCCCAGCGAGTTGGTCTGGCTCGTGTAGATGGTGAAGGGGTTGTCGTATGACGCCGTAGGATCCGAGGGAAGCGAGCTTGACGAAGCGGAAGCGTCCCCTTGGATCTGCCCGTCGGGGATTTGGGAGATGGCTGTCAGCGTTGATGGGGATGCGGATGCCGACTGGAGAAGTAGTCCGTATAGGATGAGGGAGAGCGAGGACAGGGACAGGGACTGCATTATGTATGGACGTGGCTGTTTGGTCTGTACTGTAGATTGTGATGTGTTGTCTCGTGTGGTGACTCGGCTGAAGATTGATTGATTGATAGATAGATCTTTCGCTCCTTGTTTGGTTCGTTTGGTTGTGTTGGGTTGGGTTGGTCTCTCTTCTGTCTTCGTACAAAGAGGGAGGGCCTCCTTTTTTTTTTTTCGAGCGTCGCCTCTGTACTCCGTACGGAGTAGGGAGTAGTGAGTAGGGAGAAGGGAGTAGGGAGTACGGATAGTGCGCTCAGATATTCCCGTCTCTGCGGCGTTGATAGGTACAGAGATGAGATATGAGATATTGGTATGAGTACTCCGTATCTTGATACCTTATGTGTACCGGCAGAGGCAAGTAAATAATAGAGGTGATCAGGATGAATGGATGATATTCGACAGCGGCAGCAGAACCAAGAACAGTCAGTCTAACAGTCAGACTTTATGTGCACACAACCACATACATAGGTATTCCTATACCTATATACCTACGGAGTACGAATGTGTACCAACCCAACGCCCCCTTTCTATGTCGTACACCAGCCCCCATTCCGTTCCCGTTCCAGCCTCTCGAGGAAGAGGAATGCAAAATAACCGTTGGTTGGCGGGGCTACTTGCTACATAGTACATACCAACGGGGCAACCGACTGGTTACGTTGACTGTATGGGTAACTGCAGTTGGTTACGTTGACTGTGTATGGGCAACTGGGCAACTGGGCCACTGGCCAGCCAGCCATCCAGCCAGCCAGCCAGCCGCCCAGTTTACAACGGACTGGAACTGGAATTAGAAACTCACCTGTTGAAACTCGACGTGCGCGTCCAGAAAAAGAAAAAGAAAAACAAGGGGGCGGGGCGCGGCAGGGCAACGGGCAACGACTAATGGGCCAATGGGCAGGCTGGAAGGGGGGCTAGTTGCAGAATTGGTGGCTGGTTCGGGTTTAGTGGTGCTGGGGCGGGCTGGTTGGGCGACGAGCGACGAGCGACGGGCGATGGCTGGACCCGGCCTGACCTAAGCCTTAGCCCAGGTATGGACTTAGGGTTAGGGTTAGGGTTACGTATAAGCCCCTGCGATGCCTGCCCCTGCCCCTTGTTTCAGACCCTAGGGGCCAAGCCCAGTCCCCGACTTTTGGAGTATAGAGTACTCCGTACAGGTGACAATTGGAAGACTAACATAACATACGGATACAAGACCTTGAAAGCTGAACCCCTTGCATGGCCGCTCGACACCTCATACTCCGTACAGATTACGTATCTGTACAGATTTTGGATAGAGTACTCCGTACTCCGTATGTATAGAGTATAAAATATGGAGGATGGAGGATGGAGGGATTCTGGATTCTGGAGTAATTCTGGATTCTGGAATACTTATTGTTTTCGACCTGGCGTGACGGTGGCACTGTACGGAGTAAGGAGTACGTCCCTCTAATAGGTGGTCAAGACTCAAGAAGAACTCGCATGGCCAGGGCTAGTCAGGATCCGTAGGTCTTGGAGTATGCGTGCCGTCTAAAGATACCTCAGGTAGAACAGACACTCCGTACTCCGTATGGATAGTCACGACTCATTCTGTCCTTTGGTCAACTGTATTCCCCGGTTCCCATGGACACCTCGGCCGTGTACTCCGTCACCGTGATATTCGGGATAACAACCTCCAGCGGTTGGTGAAAACACGAACATCCTAAACGGCCAGCTTGTCTATACATACCATACAGAGTACTGTGTATAGATACTGTGTACGGAGTATGGAGCAGCTACCCACGTATGTTATATTACTATCACCGCTTAATTCGCTTGAACGCTCGATCAGACTAGACATGCACACTGACACTGAAAGTGGCCCCCCCGTCACCTGTGCACACTGCATAGGCCATTCCTTATAATCGCCGAATTCCAACACGTGCTTGTCCCTTCCTGCCCGGGCCCACGTTCGAGACCTTGCGCAATACGGTTGGCCTCGATCCGAGAACCCCTTGGCCTTGGGAGGAATTCGAGGCCTTGGCATAACAGACATTCTCCTTTCCTTCTTCACCTGTAGAGGACTGTGACTGTGTCTGGGCTAAGGCCCTATCTTGCCTGTTCGGAGCATCCGTGCGCGTGAGCTTGGGTGACTTCCTCACCGGTCCCCCCTGGCTGCTGTCCGAATGAATGAGCCGCGGATTCCCTGGTTCGCTTTCTGCATTGTGCTGTCCCTCACTCTGATCGGCGTCGACGGGTGGACTCAAGTCTGACACAGGTCGTTTTCCTCTATTGGCGGTGCCTGAGCCGACTGCAGATGTAGTTCTTTGAGTCGGGTCGTTCTCTTTCGTGTTATCCTCCTCTATTGCTTCAGGTGTAGTCCGCGCACCTGTTTGCGCAGATTTCTTTAGTACCTCGGTCTTGTCCTCGTCCTCGTCCTCATCCTCGTCCTCCTCGCCCCGCCGCTTGGCCTGTTGGACAGCCCGCATTAGATGCCGAGGTATTGGGGCGTGAATGCTTGCCATAAGCTTTGCCTGGGTCGAGAATGCCTCGTAGTCTTCTTGTATGAGAGCCCCTGCTGCGGCATTCAGCGCCGAGTCGGGGTTGGGCTGAATCAGCAGACAGGATATGGTGACCAAAATATCCTTGAGCGTCAGTTTGGGATCCCAATCTCTTTTCAGCGTCTCTAGACAGACTGCGCCAGTTGTTTCCTCCACGTTCGGGTGGTAAATCCGCGTTTTGAACATGGCCTTGGGTGGGCTCTTGGGATAGTCATGTGGCATCTTCAGATGTAAGCGCCATAGTCCTCGTGAATACGGGGTTCCTTCGGCACCAGTAACGAGCACGACAAGTTGGGTGAGATCATCGGCAAGGATGGAAGCATCGTCGGCTTCTGGAAACATGTAATTTGGAGGGAGACTGGCCTGCAGAGCAGCAAAGTCTTTAGCCAGACGGCGGAAAGAAGAGGCCTGCGAATACTAATTGTCAGAATGCTTTGTTCAAGATGGCCAACTTGGCGCAGGAGGATCTGAGTGCGACAATGTGGCTTCCCATGAAGTCATGGGACGGTGCATGTTGCAACGGTTCAAACTTACCATGGCCTGATTTATTTGCCCTTGTATGGACGTTTACATATGCTTGGGAATTGTGCTGGCACTCTCGTACTCGTGGGTGTGTTTACACCACCCAGACCCCAAGGACGCAATGACCGCGTTGTGGTGGACGCACCCGCGGAACGGAACAACGTTTCTCCGTATCAATTACCCCAATGCTTGATTGAGGCTTCACACCTTGAATGCCAGACAAGAGTGCGGAGTATTGTACGTACACAGTACGGAGTAGGACTGCAAATCTAGAGGGCCTGAGGTACGACATGATCAGCCTTCTCATCGATACGGTAACTACGCGGCCCTCTGGTCTCTAGCCTCGACTCCGCATGTGATATGTAGCATGATTAAACAAGTATCTATACGAGAGCTCCGAGGCGACTTCGACACCGCGCAGACGTCTCATCGGGATCCGTTTCGAGACAGGTGCCTGTGGCATCAAGGGCATCGGCATACTTCACAGATCTCGTACAGATTCTATACGACTGTCCTGTCGATCTCTTTTCCCACCAGTCGCGTGCGGCGTGTTCCTGTTTCCGCCGGGGACGCACCTCGTTCCCGTTGACCATCCTTTCGCCGCGTGAGTGAGCCAACTATGGCAGCAGAATGGACTCAATGGAACAGCCACGGGCCAGGGCTTGAATACAGTTTCGAGCTGACAGTCGAGGGACGCGCTGATGGGGCCGACATATAGAACCTGGCATAGGTGGGATGGAGAGATGGAGAAAGGAAGGCAAGCGTGGCGCAGGCAAAGTTTGAAGTCAGCCGTACGAACAGGCCAATCATGGTGCCACCCGCTGCCGACGGACCGTGGCGCGGTCGGTGTCTCCGTCTGGCTTGGCGGCGGCAAGACCGTGACGATGAGAGCGACATCGTCTCCCCGCTCTCGAGCCGCCAGAATACAGCCAGCTCTGTCATCCTCATCACATCCTCCTCCTACTCCATAGTCCACACACGTCCTTTTGTCGTTTCCATCTCACCCAACTCGCCAACGCCATCCATCCGACTTCCCACTCGTTTGGGGCTGCGTCTCCCCTATCTCGGGCCGTCCTTCTAGCCTTAGAGCCCCCATGTCTGCCGCCTGCACCTGTCGGCGTCCGCGATGGCCATAGCCTAACCAACTGCCTTTCTAGGCTCCTGGGCATGAACAAGATCGATCGGCCACGCCTATGCGAGCGGCACACGCCCATTTCGAGTGATATCCTCCGTCTGCGCAAGGCTCCTCCTCGACCGGACCAACAGCTGAAGTTCAGAGAACTTTGAAGCAGCCTGACAGGCTCTCAAGCGGCTCGGGGCTTCGACAAAAGACCTCCAAAAGTTCCTCCATGACATTGACGGCATGACACAGTCCTACATTGGTATAAACGTACACCTCCTTCCGCAGTTTGCCCCTTCGTAACATTGTTGTCTCAATCATCTTCCTTCGTCTCCCGCCGAGTCTCACTCAGTACCTGCATGTCGCACCCCGCCAGGATCGGACCACTTCGGACTGCAACTGAACCAGCTCGCGCAACTGCAAGATTCTTATGACGCGCTTGGACAGATTGGGCAGTTGGGTCGAGAGTTCAACCCACCATTGATTGACACGCCCCCTTCGTACTTTTGACGCAGCTGTCTTCGCCACTGCTGTCAGGTTCGCCCGCCATGTGGCCGCCAGGCTGGGCCTATGCTCGTCGTCTCCCCTCACGACCCGCACAATCGCCGTCCATCCATAGCGCGGCACGTCGGACGCGTGCCAGCAGACCAAAAGTACGAACGGGCTGCAAGACCTGCAAGGTAAGTTTCTGTCACATACCAACCCTACCCCCGCGTACATCATGTGTCGGATCTGGCCTCGTATGCTAGCCAGATCTATCTGCTGCTGGAGCATAGCTGAAATGGCGCACTTCCTTTTGACTAAAATTCGCCTCCCCAGATACGGCGCATCAAATGCGATGAGGTTAGACCGAGCTGTAAGTTGTCCGGCGGTTGACCAGCTTTGCCTCCTGACTCAAGTGCTCATGTGTTGTTTCAGGCAGGCGATGTACCTCCACCGGACGCAAGTGTGATGGGTACGAGTTTCCACCCAGGTCTGAGGAGGAATCCGCCAGCCCTTCATCAACTTCGCTGTCGCCACTTCCACCAAACTCCATCTCGAAACCCTTTCATGGCACCACCCAAGAACGCCGTATCTTCCACCGGTTCCAATACTGCACCGTCCCCGCTTTGACCGGTGGATCCGAGTCCGGTTTCTGGACGAAGATTGTCCTGAGAGTGGGCCTCGAAGAACCCATCGTCCGCAGCGCCATCATCGCGCTGGGCATGCTACACGAAGACTACCAGGACCGCTGTGGCAAATATTCCCCCGAGGCGATCGAGGACGAGAGCTACCGGTACGCTGTAAGGCTATACGGAGCTACACTCCGTGAGCTGAACCGGCGACTTGACGTACCTTCGCCGACCAACGCTCAGCTCGCCATTATTGCAAGTATATTATTTGCTTGCTTCGAGGTCCTGCGCCGGAATAATATGGCCGCGGTCGTCCACTATCAGATGGGAATGAGAGCATTGATCCGCCAAATGAACCTCCCCCAGGGTGATCAGTCTGCGATGACCCCCTATTCCCCCACCCAACAGCACAAAGCCACCTTTCGAGAGATCCCTCAAAACGAGGTGGACGAAATCCTCCGGGTATTTGCACGATACGATATTCAAGCATGTACCTTCTCCAAGGAGCGCGCAGAGCCCTTGTTGACCCACGTCGACCAGGTGCCGCAGGTGCTGCCAACTAGTCTTAGCTTGAGCCAAGTTCGAAACCATCTGGATAACCTTCTCGTGTCGGTGTACCAGCTGGTCAAGTCCGACTTGGGTATGTACCGATACTGGACAGCAGACTCGGTCCCAATGGCGTGGGACGTCCAACGGCAGGAGGCCATTGGCATCTTTGACGCATGGATGGCTGCATTGGAAGACTTTTTCCGGTCCCAAGGGACAAAACTGTCCGCTGCCGACATCAGAAGTCTATTAGGTCTACGACTTCAAATCAAGACGGCGGTCATCATGCTCAAGACCTGCATAGACTCTGGACCCGAGACCGTTTTCGATGCCTTTCGAGACGACTTTGAGGACATGGTATCCAAGGTCGAACAGATGACTGCGGCACTGAGTATGCCAGAAGCCAACCCTCTGGAAGTCGACCTGGTCCCCTTCACGATGGAACTAGGGATCAATCACCCTCTGTTCTTTGTCGCCTGTAAGTGCCGAGACTGGGGCATCCGACGACGAGCGATAGCCCAATTACGACGCGCTGGCAAGGAGGGTGTCTGGGAGGGGCCCATTATGGCTGTCCTGGCTCGAAGGATCATGCTTTTGGAAGAGGAGGGACTTTCTCGTGGAGAGGTGGTGCCGGAAACGAACCGGTTCCATAATATCAAAAAGAATGTGGACTACGACGATCGAAAAATACTGTTCGAAGCAACAAGAGCGTCGGACATGACGTGCAAGAACTTCTCGGTGCATAGGGAGTCTCTTGGGTTCTGAAGCGCGCTCACCTGCAAGCTGTGTGTGATCAGCACGTGTGGAGGAGAGGGCCTCTTAAGCCTGGGGCTAAGGGGCCCAACAAAGCCCTGCGGCACGACCCGGCCTATGTGCAGGCTTCAGTTTGGGGGGTTCATCACGAGGCGACGACCATTATAGGGAACGACCGGATTATTGGCATGGCGGCGGCGTCTATTGCGGCGAGGGATGGGCATTTCCGAGCGAGCAATTCATTGCGAGGACATAGTGGGATTAAATACTAGTTGTCGTTGTCGTAGAGAGTCGAGACCAATGGTACAGCTACTCGAGCCGAGTTGAGCATCGGAGAATTTCTCAGTGCCGGCGCCATGAAAAGTTGGAAACACACTGGCCTCGGTGGGCGTGGCAGGGCCTGCCCCTGATCCCTGCCAGCTTCGCATCTCCCGTTGGGCGGTGGCATCTGCCGGCCTACCAAGGCCCCTTAGCTTCCCCGCCCGCCGGGCTCTGGGCCCAATGATCAGCTCCCAGCTAGGTGCCAGCCGTGCCTAGGGCGCCCGCGACAGCCCCCATTTGCCCGCTGCCAAAATGCCCTATCCGTAAATGTTGTAGGCGTGTCGCGTCACCCTTGCCCTCAACAGCGTCCTTGCTGGCTGATTTCCCAAAACTCGGTCACTGGCAATCGTCAGTCTTATTTTTGACACCTTGGACACCCAGCACCCAAACTTTCCCCCAGGCTTTCGCACTTCCCATCATCTCAGCCTTTCCCTTTCATGGCGGCGAGGCTAGTCTGCGGGCCCTTGTCTGTCAAGCCTACCTGAAGGTTCCAGCCATCGACTGCCTCACCCCTGCGCTTCGACCCTGTGTAGCAGCCTGCGTCGTTCATGAACCTCGAGGACATCGGCTTTCAGATCGGCCCTACGATCCCCCAGCACGCCCTTGGAGCATCCCTGAGCTATAGTCGGCCCTCCCCAATCACCCAGAGACCGCAGAGTATATCGTCGACGCCTACAGAAAGCCCTTGGGCCTCCCCCTTCACTCTCCCTCCTCTGCCGAGCTTGCGCCGCGACCACGGTCAATCAGTCACTCTCACATCCCCCGAGTATCTTCGCCAGCGGGCAGGGAGTGGAGCGTATTACGCCGCTGCCTGGGGATCTCCATACGCGACTCCCAGTCCTCGAAGATCTCCTCGTCAATTGCGTTCCGACCGGCTTCCTTTCGAAATCGAACCTACCTCTCCTTACCTCTCGAAGCGTCAATCCGCGAAGACTCCATCCATCCGTCTCGTCGAAGGCGTTCCAGACCAGGAACAAACCCAGCTTTCGCGCAGGAAGCGCCTGCGTACGACAAAACGGCTCCGAACCGCACTCTCGGAGAGACCGAACTGGTTGAGCGAGTCTGAGGAGAGCGGCTCCAACACCAGTGCGACTACAACACCAACTCGGGACGTATACCTTGACGCTTGGGGGATCTCTGCCATCGACCCCGCGAGCCGGCCTTCACGGAAGCATCAAGCCAGCGAAAGCCTTGCGACCATAACCCCCGACACGTTCCATGACTCCGGAACTGTCTTAGTGAGGTCTGAAAGTGGACGCCGACAGCTTTCTTCGTCTCAGGAAAGCAGTATGGACGGGCCGGAACGTAACAGCGTCGAGACCGAGGACCGGCCTCTTCCAGCCCTTCCTCGTCGTGTGTCTACATTTGAAGAGGAAGAGAAAGTGCCTGGTAGCCCGAATTCAGCGGTCCGACCCCGACCGGGTTCCATGCAGTCCTATCAGAGACAGAAAAAGAAAGTTGTCTGGAAAGGCAAGACGTGCATTATAGCGTTGCCTCTGACGGACCGGCAAGCCACAGGTCTCCCACCTCTATTGACGGCACAAGAAATCAAGGAGCGGATCCAAGGATGGATTGCTGCCGGGTATCGTGTGGATGGCTTCGAGTCCGGCGGCCTTCCCTCAGGCGCACCCGTCGAGAGCAGTGGCCAGAGCCGGCCTGTCTACCCAGATCCGACGGAGATACAGGCCGAGCGCAAGTCACGTCGTTATCAAGTCCACGTCCCTGACCAAGCAGAATGGGATTCGTGGGTAAACTATCTGAAAGAGGAGAAACTACGAGCGTTGGGTGTGAGTCCAAGCAATTCGGACGCTCCTCCACCGACGAAGTCACCTTTCTTAAACACCTTGAGTCGGGTCTCCTCCGGTTATCCAGGTCTGGCGCACTCACCTCCAATCGCGCCCTCATCTTCCGGAAGCAATCCTGCGAGGCCGGTGGGCCATACCTTTTCCCCTTCTCTGGTTTCGTCGACCGGGATCAGCCCTCAGCCTCCTTCGGTGACGTCGTCCCAGTTTAATGCTCTCCCGATGCCACCGCATGGTTACAAGCAGTCGGTTGCCCTGCCGATTGCTCAGGGGAGAATCATCTCGCCCTTCGAGCCTTCGCTTTCCCAGTCAAGCTCATTTGGTCCCGGGGCTCGGCCGAACATACAGCCCCTGTCGTCGCGTCAGAACAGTTTCTCGCCAAACCATCCCCTACATCTCCCAAATCTTGGGGAAGTCTTATCTCCAATGTCTCAATCACGAGCCATGGACGTGCGCGGCGTTCACGCCAACTTTATCCCCGAATCGGTCCGGCATAATCTCATGCCATCGCAAGGACAAGTGCGTCTCCCTCAGAATCTGAACCAGACCACACCAAGCCCCGGCCTTGGCCCGCGGGTTGACCGCCTAGATCGAAATGGATCCTCTAGACCGCCGATCGAGATTGCACATCCTAAGCCGAAGAGTCATCGTCACAATCTCAGTATGGCGCTTCAAAGGGAGATTGATGAAGCCGAAGCTGCATTGCATTCCAAGGAGGGGGATGCCGATGCCACTGAGGACTTTGATGGGTTCGAAAGGAAGAATTCTACCATAGACGAGTCTTTGCATGAGGAACTTCCTATTCTCCGGCGTCCTGAGACAATCACAGATGAAAGATCCGAGATCGAGACCAATCCGAGCATAGCTGCGACTCCACTGCTCATGGATGACAAAAACCCTTTTGTGAATTGGCAGGCCTTGAGTGACGCTGCCAAAGCCGAGCCCTCTACTGCTCATGAGCGGGATCGTTCACCGAACAAGTTCAATGTGGAGGCGAAGGACTTCGATCCTCGAGCCGGTTTCTCGAGCACGAACTTCTCCTTCGGAGGGGACACCTTCACGCCCTTTGGTCTACCTGTGCAGCCGCCTGCTCCCTCTGTGCCTAAGCCTTCGCCCAAGAGTAGGATTTCGATGTCTCATCTCAATGCGGATGCACCTGCTTTCACTCCTTCATTCATGGCGCAGAAGACCCAGAAAGAAGCACCATTCAAATTCAGCTCTGCAACTTTCAACGTGGAAGCTCCGGAGTTCAATCCTTCCCGACCGCTATACGGGGATTCCCAACGGAGTGTCAGCTACCCTGTTCGAGGGAGCACTAAAAGCCCAGACAGCATATTCGGTACCGTTGTCGTCGATCCAGCATCCAAGGTATCGAGAAGAGCAAGCAAAGCCGTTCCAATCCTCAACCCCACGCCAAAGCATGACCAAGGGGCCGCGACAGATACCGATCCGGAAGAAGATGACGGCCGACCTATGGCGCCTACAGATAGGCAGAAGCGTGTCCGACGCAGCAGCGATGGGGATGGCAATGCTGTCTATGCCGAATCAGCACCGTTCCATCACTCAAGGATCTTGTCGGAGATTGTCGACGATGTCGACGCAAATGGACCTAGGCTAGAAAGTCCAGAAAAAACTACTGATGGCTGGGCCTATATCCCTGCAGAGGAACCAGAACGGCAGCTGGGAAGCAACGGCGAGATAGCTTCGGGCCGAAAGGAAGACGAACTTGCCCCGAGTGATTCAGATTTCACTTTCACAGATCAGCAAGACGCTGCCAAGTTCAACGAAGCTCGTCCTCGAGAGGTCGGCGACAAATCTGAGACTGGAGAGGACCTTCAAGGCGAGGTGGCAGAGGATCTTGGACAAAAGGTGCCGGGCCCAGAGACGTCTACAACCGCTGCAGGTCATGATCGGGGCCCCAAACCAGCCCTGTCGGCGCTTGCCAAACCATTCGAGCTCACATCCCAGTTCTCGAGCCCAGATGCGGCCGCCTCGATCGCCACTCCTCAAAAGCCCCAAGGACTGGAAGCTTCGAAATATGCGGTAAAATCTAGCCCGAAACAAGCCTCCACCGATATTACAGCCACTCTTTCCTCCCCTCCGGCGGATTTGTATCACTATGCGGAACCAGGAACTACCTTGGAGTCCGATGTCGAAGAAGTCGTCGAAGTGTTTGAAGAAAGTACTGGTGAGGACACTGCTCCGTCTCGTCGAGAGCACGAGAGTTCGCCGCAGCAGTCCGAAGCTCGTGACTCCCCGCATCACGTGGAAGAGGATGAATTCGACACCGAGCCTCCACGGCGACGACCGCAAGACGAACCTGTCCCATCATTTGAAGAGATTGACGCGGTTATGAAACAGTTTGAAGTGCACCCCGAATTGGGCATCGAACGGAACGATACTCCGCTTCAATTATCACCACTCATTGATCTACGTCTTGGTCAAAACTTTCGAAGTGACGCTCCGAGTCCCAGTCCCCTGAGGCCTCAAACGGACCAGGGTCCTGAGAGTGAGAAATCATACCATGCGTCATTGGGGCATCAAGTTGGAGTGCATAACCTTAATAGCGGCAGGGATGACGTTAGCGAGTGGGATGACACCTTGCCTGCTGCGGAAGAAGCCAAACTGCAACTTCGTTCCGAGTTTTTTGATGGTCATGTCGCGGACTTGGTCGGCGGCCTACTCGAGAATCGCCTCGGTCCCCTAGAGCGAACCCTACAAGAGATCCGGCAGTCTGTGGCCGTCGTGGCTTCAGAGACCAGGCCCAAGAGCAGCCGCCGCAGCATTTCCCCCGGGCTCAAAAATTCCGATGCCGACGATGAAGACGACCACGACGCTTGGGAAGGGTCCGCGTCCTACCGAACGAAATCTCCCGAGGCGAGAAGAGGGGGCCGCAAGCAAGACAAGATCCGTGCCGCCGTTACTGAAGCACTGGCTACATACCAGGCAGCAGCCTTGTCTCAAAATACAATCGACATGGCCGAGATCAACACCATTTTGCAAGAATTGAGACAAGTTGCTCAGCAAACAGGATCTCAGGATACCCGGGCGGAACTGAAGACGATTGTGGAAGACGTCATCTCCCACCATCCTCGGTTACGGGGTTCGAGAGTTCAGCAAGATCACGAGACCACCGAAATGAAGTACAAGCCGCAGATCGATGGCCTGGAGAGTATGCTCAAGATATCGCAAGAACACGCTGCCGAGGAAGCTCGGCTGCGAAGGCAGGCAGAAGAGGAAATCAACGAGCTGAAATTGCACCTTCGTATTGCCGAAGAGGAAGCCGCGCAGTACCGCGAGTCATCGGAAGAGGCGCAACATTCATTGCGAGCTTTTGTCGAAGAGAAGGAATCATACAAAACCCTGGAGCAGGACAATGATGCTCTCAGTCTCAAAAACGCTGCTCTAGAGACCACCCTGGAGGAATATCGGGTTTCAAGTGATCAGTGGCGGGAAGACATCCGCTCGGAGCGTGAGAAGAATAAAGAGCTCCGGGAGACGCTGCGTTACCTGCGGCAACAACTGGAGGATCAGTCACACTCTCGACAAGACCTGCGAACGAAGCTGGAACGCGTGCAGGCCCACATGACCCAGGTGGTGCATGATCTGCATGCAGAGCAAGCAGATTGGCGCGAAAGGGAGCACAGCCTGCTGAATCGGCTGGCTGTCGTTCAAAACGAACTCGACTACGAGCGGAGACACCGCGAAAAGGCGGAACTCGATCTCGCTGCCTTGGACAAGGACCACCGAGCCAACCTACACTTCAAGACCGCTCTAGAGCAATCCCAACTGGAGGTTTCGAGGTTGAATCAATTGACCCTATCTCTCCAAGAAGAGAACAGAGCGCTCGACACCAAAGCGTTTAATCTCGACCGAGAACTGGCACACGTCGTCAACAGCAAAGACGCAGAATTGGCGACGTCCACCACCAAACTCCAGGCCGAGCTTGACAGTACCAAATTGCAGCTGCAGAGCATCCGAACCGATTCCGAGGCTCAGATCTTGCGGCTGCAAAGCCGGCTTGACCATGCCGAATTGGACATTGAAGATCAAAAGGCCAAGCATGACGCCTTGATGAGTGAAACCATCGACGCACACAAAGAGGCACTCCGAGAAGCCAACGAGAAGCGGGAGCGTGCGCTAGAAGACCAGCATCAGACCCACGAGAAGAAACTCAACGACCTCCGCGACCGTCACACGAGGGAGCTGCATAATTCGTTCGACAACAGAACCCGGCTTGAACACCATTTCAATGAGACGTTGAGTTTGAGCAACGATAAAGTGAAGCATCTGGAAAGCAAGGTCGCCGATCTCGAGGAACGACTAGAAATTACCAAGTCGGCGGCCCGGGCGGCCGTGGAAGCGGCAGCAGCCAAGGGGGTCAACGTTCCCACTCCCGCACCCTCTGTCGTTGCATCGCCACCTCAACGTGCCTCCAGCGCCTCGATCTCTTTGGTCAGGGGGTCCGATGTTCCGGAGAAAATCTCGCCGCAGGCTCTGCGAGAGTCGATTATGGTTCTCCAAGATCAACTGCAGAACCGGGAGCAAAAGATTGAGAAATTGGAATCCGAGCTTGCCGCGGTCGACACCGACGCGCCCGGTAAGCTCAAGGAACGTGACACGGAGATCACTTGGCTCCGCGAGCTACTCAACGTGCGGATCGACGACCTCGAAGACATCATCAACCTTGCGTCGCAGCCGGACTTTGACCGGGACAGCGTCAAAGATGCGGCGATCAGACTCAAGGCGAATCTGCAAATGGAGCAACAACTCAAGGAACGTACGGCGTCCGGGTCGACAAGTTCGTTCCCATCCCTCTCCGCGTTGTCAAGCTATGCTCAATCACCACGGGCGCTTCCAATGGCTGCAGCTGCCGCGTGGGGTAACTGGCGAAGAGCCAGAGACACTTCGATGGGGGCGTTGTCAGACCTGGCATCCACCATTGGCAGCCAAACTCAGACCCCGTCAAAGTCGACGCTCGGAAGTCCGGCCAGTTTTCTTTCAGGCATTATCACCCCCCCAAGCACGAGCCACCGGGCCGTTAGTGCTGCTGGAGGCGGCGGGACTGGTCCGTTGAACTCGAACGAGTTATCGATCCCCCCGCCGAGCATGAGACCTCTGGCGGCGGTGGCGGCGGCGGCACAAGCACGAAAGGGAAGTGGGGAATCGCCGCGACCGTTAAGAGCGTGGAACTCACAACCCAGGTCTCTGTCGAGCAGACAACAAGACAAGAGACGGGAGAGTAATGAGGCACAAGAGAAGAGGCGCCTCAGTCCTGAAGCTCAGTTTCAGCCTGGGCCTGGGCCTGGGCCTACATCACCGCGTACACCGACACCGGGGCTTGAAAAATCCGGTCGACCGAACCCGAACTCGAACCTGAACCTTGATCTCACAGAAGACGTGGACGACGACGCGTCTCTGCTGGATAGCACGATGACGGGATCGGGGCATCTCGAAGATGCGGAGCCGGAGCCAGAGCGAGAGCCAGAGCCAGAGCCAGAGTCAGTACCGGAGCCGGAGCCGATCACCCAATAACCATAAGATCATGATGACTGCCAGTCATTGGTTCAATCAAGCAAAGGGCAATAATCATAGATCATGGAGTGGCTCGTTCGCTTTCTTAAATGCGAAGAGCGAGCGAGCCAAGAGAAGAGAGAGGAAGGAAGGAGAAGGATACATTTCTACATGGCGTGCCAACATAATTGTTGTTGTTGCTTGATTTCCATGTTTATTGTTGGCACTTTGGCAGGCGCAGTGGTTGTGGTTGTGTTTATGTTACTGAGGGCTTAGGCCTTGCATGGGCTTGCATTTATTTGTCTGTCTTGTCACATAATACCCCCCCTCCTGTTCCTGTTCCCTCCTGCTTAGGACGACCATTGTCTATTGTCTATGTCTATTGTCTCTCTTCGGCTGTCTGTTGTTATTGAGCTTAGCTGTCCCTGTCCTTTTTTTTTCTTGTTCTTTTCTTTTTCTTTTCATGTTCTTTTTTGGTATATATGGGCTCTTTGCTCTATGTGGGCTCTTTGATTGATTCATAGCCGAGGCTCTACTCCGTACATTACTACATAGGCGTGATTAGCTAGGTAGCTATGGCTATGGCTATGGCTATGGCTATGGCTATGGCTATGGCTAGTCTACTCTATTCTAGTTCTTGTCATGTTTTGTTAGCCTAACGATCTTCTTCTGTTCTTTGTCTTCTACTGCCTCGGTCTTTGTCTTCTTCTTCTGCCTCTTTTCTTGGTGAGACTGAGACTACGTTGCTCTGGAGTGTAGCCTCTGAGACCTCCGAGTAAGACCTCTGAGTGAGTGATGGAAGGTCAAGGCCAACGGCCAAGCGAACTAAGGTCCCTAAGTTTAGATCTAGATCTATGTCTGATGCTAGAAACAGATAGCTCGTCTAGAGAAGCTGTGCATGCATCTTTAAGGACGACTAACTCTATCGTCGAGTCGAGTTCAATTCAGTTCAGTCCAGTCAGGCCAGTCCAGTCAGGTCAGTCCAGTCAGGTCAGTCCAGTCAGGTCAGTCCAGTCAGGTCAGTCCAATTCAATTCAGTTCAGTTCAGTTCAGTTCAGTTCAGTTCAGTTCAAGATTTATTTCGCCATCTTCCTTCCTTCCTTTGCTCCTCCCGAGTGTAATTGTTAATGTCACATGAGGTATTTAATATTTATATTGATTTGATTCCAATGACCACGACCACAACCAACTCCTCCCACCCTCTTGATTCCCAAGACGAGACGTGAGGTTGAGAGAATGAGTACATATCTATAGGCCACGCTTTGTCTTCAAAACATATCATAACCCGAAAGACTTCCTGGAAACTCCAGCGTCTGGCCTGGCGACATGGCGCCCAGCTGGCCGGCCGAACCGTCGGCGGACAGATAGGGGCTGGGGAAGTGGTGCAAGGGAGAGGGCAAGGGCAGGGTATGTGGGTGGACGAAGAAAGGGTGGGTGGACATGGGCAGAGTGGCGGTCGCGGTCGCGGAAAGATGGTCGTGGTCGAGTTTATCTCCTTCTCCTCCCGCCCCTCCCCCTCCTCCTCCTATCCCTACACCCATGCCGCTACTCGGGTATGAGGAGGACGAGGGGTCGAGGGTGCCGGTGTTGGCTTGTGTTGCGGTTGGGCCTGGAGCGTCGTAATCGTGGTCGCGTGGAAAGTCCTCGGTCATCATCTCCTCGATCATGCGGATGATTTCGCGATTCAGTACCAGAGACTTGACGCGAGGCAGTTTGGCGCGAAGCTCGCGGGCGGCCTCGTCGCTGATGCGTTTGATGGCGCGTTCGCTTTCGCCGTAGGTGGTTCGCGTCCGTGTCGTAGTGTGGATATTGTTATTATGGATATTGTCCAATGTATGGATGTTGTTGTGGTTGTGCATGTTACTATGGATGTTCATGTTCATATTCGGAAGGGGAGGGTTCGTCGGCGTCGGCGACACACTTTCGGCCAGCGGGATCTCGGTGGCCAGAAGCTCGAAAATGTCGGACAGATCTTTGGTGTTCTCCCATCGCTCGGTGATGATGGCCAGGTTGTTGGAACAGGCGCGGATGGCCTCGATCACGTTTTTCGAGTTGTACGACTCGGTGCGGAATTTGGGCGGCGTTGCCCACAGACAGTAGAGGATGATGGTCCCGATGGAGAACTGGCTGATCAACCCGAGCATGGGATGAGGAATGGTCCCGTAGCCCTGATACTTGCGAAAGATCAAGATGGACTGAGTGCTCGCCTGGACGGACCAGTCGCCGGCGGGGCCTCGCACGTTGGATTTGGTCGGGATGTGCAGGTATAACAGGCAATGGTTGTAGACGATCAGGATCCAGCGTTCGTGCATCGGCGTCTTGGTGTCGGAGTCGGAAAAGTGCGACAGCTGCGATCTCCAGTGGTCCAGCTTGGCCAGGATGTACGAGCGCCAGTCGGACAGGGAGTCGAAGTTCATGGCAAAGTCGGCCCTCATGGTGACGTTGAGGATTTCCGACTGGATCTGGAAACAGCGTTCTCGATGCAACGCCGACGACACGGACGTTTTGGCACTGGATCCCTGGGACACGAAGGAGCCGTCGAGCAGGGCCGAGTCGTCTATGTTTTCAAAGAGCTGCCCTCCGGTCACTGGTCAGCCTTGCCTTTCCTTTTCTTTTCTGCCTCCAAAGGAAAACGGTTGGACTGGATGGGGAAGGGGAAGCGGAAGGATGGAGAAGTTGAGATCAAGTGGAAGTGCTTTTCCCCAACGTCAAGTGCAGCAACCCACGTACAGGAACGGTGATGTTGTCGTCGGCGATGGAGAAGGGCAGACGCAAAACACCACAAGCCAGTCTATCCAAACTGTAGGCGGCCCAGAATGCTCGTCGGCGCATTTGGATCTCCAGGCGGCTGGCGGCATCGACCGGCTCGGGTTCGGCTTCGACCAGATGGAATCGAGCCACGATGCAATACCGCACGGCCGACGAGATCATGAGCGAGATCTGCTCGGTCGAGGGCGAAAAGAGCGCATGGATGGACATCATCAGATACGCTTGAACATGGAGCAACCGGTTGGGTTGTCGCAACACCGCGGGTAAATAGTTGTTGACGGCTTGCTCGTAGAAACTCTACGACACGAGTCACCAGTCAGCTGACTGTGCACTTCCCGATCAATGCTGAATGGGAACGGAAAGGGTGTAACTTGCTTGCGACGTGTAGGACATGCTCAGCGGGTTCTTGGGATCAAGCAGCAGACTGCAGGCGAAGAGCTTTGCTGACATATTAGCACTTGACACATTTCCAGGGGGTGCGACCGGATCTGGGGTTGGGGTAGGGTCCAAGCTACAGTACCATGTTCACAAAGAAGCCCTGCCATAGATCTCGCTCTCGCTCCGGTCGGTCTCGGTCAGATGATCTCTTCTTCCAACAGGCATGCCACGACTCGAACGTGGCTCGCAACAGGAAGGGCCAGCGTCGGTTGGCGTTGTCAAAGTAGACGTTGATGAGATGGTGCTCGACTTGGGCCGGAATGGCATCCGGCCAGATGGCCAGCTGAGTCAGGTAATGCTCGAGAGCACCCGAGCGCGGCTCCTGACTGTGATGGGGATGCTGTGCAGCAACCGGAAGACTGGCCATGATACCAAGGATATTGCTGTCACGCCTCGTCCTCGTGAGCCGCTGGGACGGATACGGATGATCTATCGGGCCCGGGCCTGTCTGAGATGGAAATGGAAATGAAAATGGGTACGAAGACGGCGAGCCAGATGCTCCAGAGGCAGATGCAGATGCAGATGCATGGGTGCTGTGGGATTGGTGGGTTTGAGCCGGCGACACGCTGTTGTCGTAGATGGTGTCGATGATCTGGGTTTGGGTCTGGCTTCCGTCGTGACTCGGTTCTTGTTCTTGGTGAGGCCGCCGGTCATGCTCGACGGGCGCATGGTTGGGGTTGGTGTCTGGTCTTTGACGTTCGAGCTGGGCCAGTCGTTGCTCTAACGACTGTACATAGCTGTGGCGTACATGTCGGTCAGCGGTGGCTCCAGTGAGGATGGGAATGGGGAGGGGAAGGGGGGAATGGGGAGCAGGTGCCTGAGTACTGACTCTACCTTGTATCGTGCCCGCGTCAACGTTGGCTCGGTAGGTGAGCATTCTACACCGGGGGAGCATCAATCAGCGTCTTCGACCTCGACGACGATGCAGGGCGGGTTACTCGGGTATACAGTACCTTTGTTGGCCCGGGTACAGTTGGAACATGGGCTCTCGCCATCTCCATCACACTAGGAAGGGAGACCATCAGCATCAGCATTGCCAGTCAAGTGCCGTGTCGTGTCTCGTAAAAATAAACTCTTGGATACCTTCTGCTTGCGTTGACGACACCGCTTACACGCCAGGACTCTCTGACGCTTGGCTGGATGGAGCTGGATGGAACTGCTATTGCTATCTGCATTGACATTCATGGACCTGGGATGAGCCTGTAGGAGTGGGTCAGCAGCTGGCAGAGGAGCATGGAACGAGACGGTGCGGCCAACCTCGTTGTCGTGGGCGTGGGCCTGGGCGTGGGCCTGGGCGTGGGCCTGGGACATGCCTCAGCTACTAGGTATCAACTCTTGAAGCCGCCCAGGACGTCCTGTATCCCGTATCCTGTGTCCAGTATGACTCGGTATAGTACGGAGAGTAGCATGGCAACTGAACAAACAAGTCGAGTTCCAGAGTCGGAGGTTTAAAAGTGCGATCCCAAGCATATGGACGGGAGAGGAGTGGAGGCCTTCTGAGCCGATGATAATGCAACGGCCAGCCATTGGGCTATTGGAGCTGTCTCGAGTCCACCACAGTTGGGGGATGGGGCGGAGTTTGAGATAGAGATACGAGTTTAGGCCTGAGAAGGATGATGCTGAACTCCGGATGGAAAGGACGGATAACATATGGATGTTGGGTATTGAGTGAACCGTTGAGGAGGACGGGCGCAGAGAAGATGAAATTTAGTACTGCAGGCAACAGACTGTATAGTGCATACACTGTATAGGAAGGAGCACACCAGCACGGCAGGAGCTCCTAATAAGCTCAACGCAGCTAATCTTATCTCAGTGACTACAACCACTGACCACTGACCACTACCGACTACCGTACACTGATAATCATACACTGATACAGACAGACTACTACATACTCCTTACTCCGTCCTCCGTACCATGAAGCCTTATCTACTCTGTCGCCCTGCCTCACTGGCCGTCCCCATAATTCCTAATCCCTGCCACCACCCCCCAGATTCGGACTCTGGACGTCCGACACCAAGAATACTCAAGACACGCCACGAGCCTACTACTGACTATCAACGCTGCCATAGACATGGGCATGCGCATGCGCATGTGCCATAGATATCAGGAGTCGGAGTCGGGTTCGCGTCGCATATAAGGAGAAGGCCTTGCTCAACCATGGTGTCAGTCTCAGTCTCAGTCTCAGTCGCAGTCTCAGTCGCGACATCAACCATCAACCATACCAGCAAAGCCTCGCCACTCGCACACTACCATGGAGAAGGTTGAGCCCACCATGTCAACCGTCCAGCCCGCCGATGCCAAATCGTCCACCGAGGTCGGCCAGGTCATTGACCTGCCAGGGCCAACGGGCGGGAAACATCACCAGCATGATCTGACCAAAGAAGACATCGCCGCCGAGCTGGCCGACGTGTTCGAGGGCGGCGACGGCTACACCGCTCGCGAAGTATGGCGCCTGCGATGGAAGCTGGACCTTCGCCTGATCCCCATTCTCTGGTTCAATGTCCTCCTGCCCGCCATGGACAAGGTCAGCCACGCCACCGCCGCGCTCTACGGCCTGAAGACGGACTTGAACCTCGTCGGCAACCAGTATTCGTGGATTGGCAGTATCTTCTACGTGAGTCCCTTCTTCCCCAAGAAAAAGAAACAAGAAAAAGGACGTCTTTGCTTACACGTTCCATCGCTCGCCATCTAGTTCGGCTACCTGGTCTGGTGTTTTCCATCTGGCTCGCTGCTCCAGAAGCTGCCCATTGCCAAAACCATGTCGGTCGCCATGATGCTGTGGGGCATCTTGCTGATCGGATCCGGCTTCGTCAAGACCTTCTCTCAGCTGATGGCCTGTCGATTCCTGCTCGGCTTGTTGGAAGCCCCCATCGTGCCCGGCAACATGTTGATCTTGTCCATGTGGTACACACGACCGTGAGTGGGCTTGGTCCGGTCAGAAACAGATGACACGAACGGCGTGTTAACAGATTTGGTCTAGGGAGCAAGCCCTGCGCTACGGACTCATGTATACTGGTCTTTCCACCTGTTTCACCGGTCCCATTGGCTACGCGTAAGTGAGAGTTGGGAGTTAGAGGAGTACCTTTGATACCGATGACCGGCTGACTGATGGTGTGGCAGCATCGGAGCCATCAAAACCACCCACTTTCACATCTGGCAGAGCTTCTTCTGGATCTGCGGATCCATGACATTCGCCTACGGGATCGTGGTGGGCATCTTCCTCCCCGACAACCCGGTCTCAGCCAAATTTCTCAAAGAGAGGGAAAAGGCCATTGCAATTGACCGCGTCCGAGTCAATCAGACGGGTAAGCGATCGCGCTTTGATGCCGCTGCTACAACAAAAGAAAGAAAGGCATACTGACTCTGTGTTTGTCATTGTGCGTGACTGCAGGTATCGAAAACAAGACTTTCAAGAAGGAACAGTTCATCGAAGCCCTCCTCGACATCCGCGTGTGGCTCATGTTCCTCTTCAACATCTGGATCAGCATTCCCAACGGCGGGCTCACCAACTTCTCGCCTCTGATCGTCAAAGGCCTGGGCTACAGCTCCCGCCGGGCTGCGCTCCTGACCATTCCCAACGGGGTCGTCCAGACCTTCTCCAGCTACATCTGCAACGGGGGTGTCTTCCTGGCCGCCAAGTACCTGCCCCAATACCACCTCCGCGGCGTCGCCGTCATGTTCGGCATCATCGTCGGCATGATCGCTGCCGTCTTCCTATACACCCTCCCATTGACCTCCTACCACAGCCGACTCGCGGCCATGTACATGTCCTTCTTCTATCTGGGTCCATACATTGTCTGCCTGAGCCTGGTGGGCGCCAACACAGCGGTAAGTCGACCATGTCCTGTGCCTGTCCCTGTGTCAGCTCCTCTACCATTCACTGTCTACTATTACTGCCGCCGGCATCGGTCCCGCTCCTTTTTACATTTACATGAACCTAACTGATGGGCGGTGTTTGTTGTCATTTCAGGGCCACACCAAAAAAGTCACCGTCAACGCGATGATGTTCATCTCGTACTGCGTGAGCAACATCATCTCGCCTCAGTTCTTCATCGCCGACCAAGCGCCCCTGTACCCACTCGGCACCGGCGCCATTCTGGGCTCCTACGGGCTGTCCCTCATCACCATCGCCGTCTACATGTTTCTATGTTACTGGGAGAACAAGCGCCGTGACGCTCGCGACGCCGCCGCCGGCGCCGTCGTCCATCCCGACACGGATTTCAAGGATCTGACTGATAAACAAAACCTGGTACGTCCATGACATGTCCCGTGCCGTCCGAAATGCTCCCGAGTATTTCCATTTCCATCCAGGCCTTTCCTTCTGACTCTGCTCAACAGCACTTCCGATATGTTTGGTAATCACCTCACGCATCAGCACCATACCGTCCCAGGACATGGTCTGGTGTGGTATGTGGTATGTGTGTGGTGTGAGGTGTGAGGTGGCATATATGTATATGTGGGTGTGGCTTGGTTGCCTTGCCTTTCTTTCCTTGAAAGGCAATCTAAATTAGTTTCAAAGTCACTCATCCTCATGGCTCATTCATTCCAAATGTGTGAGTGTGAAGGTTCTTTTATAAATTTGTTGGTGGCTGGCGATTTTACTTTACAATAGTACTATATTGAATTATATGGTGCTTGATTGATTCACTTTACAGTACTACTATATGGAATGATCGGGTGATTGATTGATTTTACATGCCTTCCAGCGCACTTGTATTTCGTCCATACCTGTATGCTTAAAAAGGGAGCAAGTTGGAGTTGGTTCGACCCCTCCCAAAGTATAAGGAAATAAAATATACTGATTAGGCATACTCAACATGGGTCGGTAGGGCAGTTTTCGTCTATGTCTATTCGAACAAAGAAAGAAATTCTTAAAAGAAATCTTGAAGAGAAGAAAAAGGAAGAGGAAAAGCTTTTTCTCCTATGACTGTAATGGAAACAAATAATTCGATTGCTGTCTGTGTTCAGGGTGTTTTCTCTCTCTCTCCCTCGCTCCCGTCAAACTTAGGCACTAACTTGGGCATTCCCAGCCTTGTTCTTTAACTAGAAGACTGGTATATATAGGCACGATAGGCACACCTAGGTATATATATAGTCTGGGCTCCCCTTACCCCTTTGGTAGCGAACATGGAACATGGAACATTTAACCTTATGACAGCTCCCTCTATCCGAATCTATTCATCTTCCGAATCTAAACGAATCTATTCACCCCATCTAACCCAATCTAATCAACCCCCCCCCCCTGACCACCCCCTGGCCCATCAGCAAGCCCTTCTGATCGCCCTCGACGCCCATGGTGGCGGTCTCCAGCAGGGCATCTGCCAGATAAGCACCGGAGAAGCGGAAGCGGGCGTAACCATCGGCTTCGGCTCCGTCGTCGGCATCAACCTCGTCCTGCTCGTCCGGCACGGGGCGGGCAATCAGGCCAGGATAGGTGGTGTTGAGCTCCTTGGCCTGGACTTCGTTCATGTACGAGGCAATGCCGCCCTTCTGCCACAGGTACGAGAAGTCCTGGACGGCGCGGCGGAAGCCCTGCAGCGCCCAGATGGGCTGGACGTGCCAGACAATGCCGTACTTCTTGCACGCGGCCCACGGGAACTCCTTGACCTCTTCGGCGGTCCAGCCGGCCTTGAGCCAGTCGAAGCCGCCGGTGTAGCCGAAGCCGAACTTGCGGTCCGGGTGCACGGCGCGCACCGCCTTGTGGAAGACGTCGATGTCCGACGGGTCGGGATAGTCCATGCGTGCCCAGGTGACTTCGCCCAGGCGCGCCGCCAGCAGGGCGCGCGAGATGACGGCGTCGACATTGGGCGCGAACCGGTACGCCCCCTCAGGCGTGCGCGACAGGTCCCAGTCGAAAAAGAGCTGAGCGTACACCTCTTCCGGGAGGTGCTTGGCCGCCAGCGCGCGTCGGTCGCTGAGCGAGAGGGTGGACGATCCGGCCTGCTTGATCGCCGCTTGGTATGCGGCCACGCCGTCCGGCGATGACGTCCCAACCGCCGCAACGGCGCCGTCAAACGTCTTCAGCTCTGCTGAGGCAATCCACTCCTTTTGCGCCGCGAGGTAGTCGGCCCCGCTGGCGAGAGCTCGAGCCAGAACCGTGGTCAGTGGCTCGACCGGCTTGGTCGCTCCCAGCACATATGCGTGGTCGCGCGGGTCGATCACCGACGTGATGTAGCCGGCGTGGTCGGTGTCGCACCGGCACATGAGGATCTGGTTACCAACATCGAACACTGGTTAGCTGTTCTGCCTTGTACACGGTCTGTATGGTAGGTTGGGGTCGGAAAGGAAGGAAAACCGGAATCGCAATCGCAGGCGCAATCTTACCGTCTCAGCGCCCATGATGTCGATCTGCATGCGTGCCGCCGTCAGGCGTGACAGATACTCGCTGGTGGGAATGACGGTTCGTCCCTCGCCAATGGTGAATTTCTTGGTACCTTTGAAGTTGCACAAGGAGCGCGTTAGCAGTGGTACTGGTAGTGGTAGTGGTCATGGGGGTGATGGTGGTTGAAACAAGTGCCTCCGCAACCAGCGGGCTCAACCTCAACGGTAGACAGACTGTCGAACGTCAAAGATCAAAGATGAAAACATACCAATGGCCAAATCGTCCAGATGGAACATGGCCACACCGGCCTCGACAAACGCCCGCGTCATCTTCATGGTATGGGTGAGACCGCCGAAGCCCATGTCCCCATCGGCCACAATCGGGGTCAGGAAATCCCAGTGTTCCAGCCCTTTCCGCTCGGCCTTGGGATACAGGAAGCGAAACTGTCGCTGGCGCTGATCCTGCCATTGCTGAGAGCGGAAGATCTGGTTGACCACTCCAGGAACCGTGTCCCACGGGTAATCCGCGTGGTCCATGCCCGGCTGGCTGACTCGCGAGTATCCGCACAAGGCGCCCGAGACGTAGATGGTCTTTTGGTGTGGTTGCCCAATGTCAGCAGTCAAGTCCTTCACCGGTAGGTATGCTTTGCTCTTAAGACTGTGATGTGAATGCGGATTTGCTGCATACCTGCTGGTGCCTCGCCATGACGCCCGCTTGGATGGGATCAGTGGTACCGAACGTCAGCTCGGCAGTTCCATTCTTCTCGTGCTCGCTCATCTGCGCCCACAGCTTCAGCGCCATGTCGCTCGACGGATATTTCTGCTTGATGGAGCTGCGAAGGGCGGCAATCCGCTCGGCCGGGTATGGACTGCATGTTCAAACCGCGTTAGACAGACGTCTGAGATAGTCATACAAGACCTAGGTGTTGAATCTTACCGCTTCAGCTGGCGTTGCTTGGGGGTCGACTCCCACCATGCCTTGATGTCGGCGACTTCCTGGTCGAAAGCCGCCTGTTCGGCGTCGAGAGTCAGGTTTGTTTTGGGCATGATGGATCAGGGATCAGGGATCAGCGTCGAGAGCAAGTATTCGCGGAGAGGAGAGACACAAGCACCAAAGAGAAGAGGGATCGTATCGGCTTTCGAACAAGGAGAGGAAGTCAAGAAGTCAAGAAGTAAGAAGTCGAGAAGTGATCCAAGACGGACTGGACTCTGGAAGGGGCATCTTCAAGACTCCCGAATTAATCTGTTCCTTACAATGTCCTCCGTACTCCATAGACACTCACATCACCGCTCCGCTCCACATGTCAGCGTCCTCGTCCATGTCCTCGTCCTCATCCTCATCCTCGCTCGCACTGCGGAGGCGCGATTCCGAGCGACGCGCACATGGTATTGACCGACGCGTCCGGCCAACCAGGCGCAGACGATAAGCTGCAATGATGGATACACCTACATCTGGGCTGGACAGTGGGTGGTCTGAAAGATGAACTATGAACTGTGGAAGAAGCGGATGGGATCATACAACAGGGAGGGGGACGGTCGGGCAGAAGTGTCCGTCCGTCGGAATCTCAGAGTCCGTCGCCATTGATAAGAATGGAGGCTAATTAATAGCGCAAGGCTCGATGCGATGGCCACAACACGTTGATCTGACATTTGACACTTGACACATTCAGACTAGCCCTCGGCCTAGGACTAAGGCTTGGACCCTGACTTCCCTTCCTCGCCTCAGCACAGTGGACTGTCGCGTAAAGGAAAGCCGATCGGTCTTTGTCCAGGTACAGGGACAGGTACAGGTACGGGTATGGGGACGGGTAAGGGTCTGGATGGGTACGTGTACGGGTACACACACACAGAATCGCCACTGTGTATAGGTCCTGTCCTTATTACCAAAACCAAAACCGCAACCGCCGTCCTGAAAGAGTCTTGATCATGTTGTCCGTGTGTGACCACAAGGCGTTTCCGTTGAACCTCCTCGCAGGGCCTAAGCATAAGCCACCAGATCAGGATCAGGATCAGGATGGCACCACAGACTGCGACCTCGCCTTCACTGCCTCAACCACACATTGACCTTCAGAAAGGATGGCCAACACCGCGCCTACTTCCCAGCCAGGCGCTCCTCGCTGCCGCTGAGGCAACACTCTCCGGGCCGGCACGCGCCACAGAGGCCTTGCTCTACGGACCTAACATAGGCGACCCTGCGCTGCGAAGAGAATGTGCCGAATGGCTGTCTCGCCTCTACTGCCTCCGATCACCACCATCACCACCACCACCGGCCGGATCAGCCTCCCAGAATGGTGCTCCTGCTCCTGTCCCCATCTCTCCTGACCGCATCTGCATCACAGCCGGCGCGTCGGGAAATCTGGCCTGTATCATGGCCGCCTTTACAGACCCGGTCTACACTCGCCGCGTCTGGATGGTGGAACCGACCTATTTCCTGGCATGCACCGTCTTTGACGATGCCGGCTTTCAAGGTCGTCTGGTCGGTGTTCCGGAAGATGAAGACGGTCTGGACGTCGAGCTCCTGCGTCGGCGAATCGAAGCGGTCGATCGTGAGGAAGCAGCCTCGGAGCCTATGTACAAGCGTCCGGATAGATATCCTAAGCTCTACCGGCATGTGATTTATATGGTTCCTACCTTCAGCAATCCCAGCGCAAAGACATACACATTGGAGCGTAGGGAAGCTCTGGTCCGACTGGCAAGAGAGGTGGATGCGCTCCTCATTACCGACGATTGTTACGATTTCTTGTCGTGGACAATGTCATCCAAAGAGCAAGGGAAAGGGCCAGAGACCTCTCCCTGCAATGGGACCTCTCCTTTGCACCAGCGAAACGCTCAGGCTCCTCCGCCCCCACCCCGACTCGTCGACGTCGACCAGTCCCTCCCTGGAGGTGACCAGGAATGGGGCAACGCCGTCAGCAACGGGTCCTTCTCCAAGGTCATGGGACCGGGGCTGAGATGTGGATGGGCAGAAGCCACCCCCAAATTCATCTGGAGGCTAAACCAAGTGTCAGTATCACCCTCACCCTCACCATCACCATCACCATCACCATCACCATCTCGCTCCCTCCCCCCCCCCCCCACTTTCCCAATGACCAGACCATGCTAACTGATAGACAGCGGAGCCACGTTATCAGGTGGGGCTCCGGGCCAATTCTCCTCCACCCTCATTGAACATGTGCTTCGCACCGGTGCGCTCGAAGCGCATGTTCAAAACGTCCTCATCCCCCTGTACCAGACTCGGTCTGCCACCATTCGACGCGCGATCGAGGAACATCTGGGTCCGTTGGGGGTGGAAATCCACATCGGTCGACCGTACCATGTCAAGATGGACGCTGGCCACGACGAAGAGGTCATTGGCGGCTTCTTCCTGTACATCTTGTTCCCGCAAGGCATCCTGGCCGATGAGGTTGCTGCTGTCGCGCTGAAGGAACAAAATATCCGCTTTTTGGCCGCTGGCATGATGGCTGTGAGAGGAAGCAAGTCGTCCAGTGATCTGTTGAAGAGGGGTGCGAGATTATGTTGGGCATGGGAGGAGGAGGACCGGCTCGTGGAAGGAGTCCAGAGGATAGCACAGGTGTTGAAGGAGAAATTTCTAACCACCAACGGATACCATTAGCAGCATAGGGTAGATGGGCATGGATGGACAGGACATTCTACACAAAACATTGTCACATGTGTTTCGATGCCGTACTACAAATCAAGGAGGAGCCGAGTTCATCGCATCCTCAATCAGGCGTAGATCGCTCTTGGGATATTACCTGGAGTAGAGTACATTGTCCCTCCGCTACACCCGTTTCATTCGTCACTGGTAATACACAGCCCATGGGGCCTTGCTTATTTTACAGCCCCGACCGACCGCGCCTCGCCCGGCCAACTTTTTGTTTGCGTCTCTTGTCAGCCCGTACAGCGAACTTGGAATACGACGGCGTCGAGCTCTCGCCCTTGCCCTTGATCCCCATGTGTGCCAGAGGAGCCGCCAGTTCCGCTTCCCACTCGCGCAGATTGGCTGCCTCCAAGGGGTCGAGGTCATCATATCGACTGGCCGCAGCTCCCGTTGCTGTTTCTTCCCAATCATGCTTGATGGTAGAATTGGTCGCATTTGACTTGTTGGTGTGTGCTCCTGTCGCTTGCACGTTACCGTTACCCACCGTGCCCGCTCCCTTCCTTGTGCGCTTTCCTGCCTTGGATGGCGGAAGCGGATTGATCTCGTTCTCGTCGAAGTCATCGAACGTGAACGACTCGACGCCAGGCGATGGCTCGGGCTGCTTGGCTTTTGATGGCTCCGTCGGCGGTTTGACAGCTTTAGACTTCTGCTTCTTTACATGCATTCTTGGTTCATGGTCATCAAAGTCTTCAATCTCTAGGGCCTGCTGTAGTTCTGCCGCCTCCTCCATATCTGCCATTTTCTCTTCTTCCATCCTCTCCATTAGATCGTCAGCCTGGTTCTGCAGTCTTTCTTTGCGGCTTCGGGCACGCTTGGCTTCTTTCGTGTCCGGCCCTCCAAGTCTCAAGGTCCGGAGGGTGCGGGTTTTGGCGCCCAAAGCCCACAGGTCACCCCATTGAGATTTGCGCGCGTCGTGGTACGCTTGTTTGCTGAACGATTTGGGCACCGTCCAACGCTCGATCTTGCCTGCCGGGGTGCAGACATCCATGATCACATGGCCACGACGCTTCATGGGCGTAAAGACAAGTCGAGGTAGATTCCAAGGTGCGGGAAGACTTGATCGAACTTTGCCATCGGCGAATGTGGAAGCAGAGTCTCTGAGCGTACTGCTAGGGTCGACTTCATCGAAGCCCGACTGACAGAGAGTCATCCAGGCATCATAGTCCTCGGCCAGGACCTGTGGTTTCGGGTGCAGAGGAGCTGAAAGACCATCTTCGAGGCTTTTCCAGGACTCGAGTTTCCGTTGGCGAAGATCATCTCCTTTCATAACCGACAAGTACGAAAAGTCGACATCGTCATGGTTGCGGTCTTTGGCCCCCAGAACCCGTTGAAGGTAAGTCGGCCGGGTATACCGTTGTTGGAAACTGCAAAAGTCCTTGCGGCCTTGTGATAAACCAGCCATATTATACATGGGGCACTTCTCATGATTTGTACACGGGGCCACGATCATGCCAGTCTCCCGAGTGAAAACCTCGTCACTTTCATGACCCGCGCTGTACCCGGTCTTGCGGCCTTTAGGTACGGCAATATGCCTTTCCAGAAGGAGCTCGCGGGCGCCGGCGATCGCCTCGAATCCTCGGGGGACACCTTTTTCAATCAAGATCAACACTCCTCCCTGATTACTCAGCATGGACCAATAATTTTGGACATGCTGTTTTCGCATCCAGTCTTCCTGTAGCCCGAAAAGGGAGTGAGAAGCAATTATCACGTCGAATTGTTTGCGCTGCTGCGCTGGACGGTCATCGTCAAGTGTGGGGGCGTCTCGAGTGTGTACATAGTCCGGAAGTCGTGGAATAAAGGTTGTATTGTCCAAGAGTGCGGCCGCTCTATGTCTCAGGCTGTCTGCACCGGTAAGAACGACGGACTTGGATGCTGGAGCGGGTGGCGGGTCACAGTCGGAAGAATGCATAGAATCCCAATGAGCCTTGACAATCTCTCGCCAGGCCAGAATGGCTGCTCCTCCCGCACCAGCATCGAGAATGCGAGGCCCGCCTTCTTTGGCAAGGAGATTGTTCAACCATGTCGATCCCAGACGTTTCCGGGTTTCGACCAGGACAGACGTAATGGCGGCGTATGTAGGTGGCATGACTGTGGTTATGAAGGCATTTGCTTCCATCTCCCCCATACTATGTTGGGTGGCATCCAGCGGTATCGGAACTTGTGCTCTTGACCGTCCAGATCTCGGCGTCAGCGCAGAATCGGGAAGCCCAGGCCCACCGAAAGTCTTCTCACAGGCGTCTTTGAGATGTTTGTTTGAGAAGCCTTTCATGATGTTGGCTACTGGAAGCACAAAATCTTCCTGCGACAGAAAAACTGTCTTGGGGTTGGTCGCGAATTTTCCCAGCACGGTAAGAGGATGAAATCTGGATTGTGAGTCTTCTCCCGCATCCTCTTCATCAACGTCTTCCGCAATTTGGCCATCCACTAATCGAGCAACTTCCATTGCCCTGTGGGTGGGAGACACCAGCAGACTGGTTGTCTCGTCGGATTCCAGGTGGATGTTGTCCTGTACAGGCGGTGGCGGTTCAACTGTAGCGTCCTCCTGTCCATCAACATTGTCCATATGTGAGCTAGTGTCGCGCAGGTCATAATCCACGAGCTCTCCATCTCGGTCGAAGAGTTGGTTTGGTGCTGTCCCATCAACCTCATCTTCATCCGATAGGTATTCTTTTGTAGCGGCCACAGGGTCGCCATACAGTCTTCTGTAGATTTTAAACTCTTTCCCCTCGAGCACAGAATCAGGAAGGCTATCACCGTGGATCTGCCTCGCCAGGCGGACCACCTCCTCTAGGGAGGCTCCAGACTCCCGCAGGCTCGCTACCGAGTCTTTGGTTGCGTGGAGGACAACTTCCTGGTCATATTGCTCTTCGACATGTTCACCGACATCAAGTTCTATTAAGCCCTCGTTCAGCACTCGATCTTCTTCGATTGCTTGCTCTATAGGCCGACCTAGAGCATGTTCCAACTCCTGGATAGCGTCCAGCTGCTCTTGTAAGGTATCTGCATCCAATCCTCTTTCTGGCTCGACTGGAAATTGTATCCTCTCAGAAGACGAATTCGACCGCTCTTGGAAGGCTGTGGGAGACTTGACGTAGGGTCTGACTTGTTGTCGGGGTCGGAATGGTCGCCGCCATTGAAGGGGCGCAGGTCGACTTTTCAAACTGACGACTGGTCCGCAAAACCCTCTCTCAAAGAGGGTTTGAACGTCCTGTCGACAGCCGTGGCACAAGCCTGACGGCCTTGCACGATGAAGCATTCTCCTGGGCTTTGACGGACTTCGTTTAGAGTCTGCGTCTCGACCCAGACACTCTTTGCGTACATGTAGTATCCAAGTAAAAAAGTCCAGGATGGATTCTTGGCACATGTAGGTCAGCGACCCGCTACACTGAGCATGGAGTACGCACTCCGTACCACGACAAGTAGTGGCAACACCTATCACGCGTTATGGATTAAGTAGCACCAGAGAGTCCGCCAATGACTGCCCTTGCAATCCGGTATAGCCAGCTGCAGCCATTTCACTGGCCAACTTGCTGTTTGTAACTCCCATAGCGTCACCCTTATAGAACGTGCGTAGGACCTGTGTTAGTGTTTTGATCTCTGCCCAAACCACGCTCCGTACTGGATTTCGTCGGTCTAGGATAACAAAATGTACTATCGTCCTCGCCCAAGATAGATTCAATTGTCTATTAAACCGGCAGTGGGAGATAATTTGGTATGCTAGCTGCAAGCCTTGGTCGACAGAGACTTTGGTAAACATGGTGCATCCAACGTATGATCAATACGTTTCGACCTCCCTACCATTCGAACCAACCATCCAGCTGTCGACAAGTGTTTAGCCGACTGGACTCCACGGCATAGGGATGAGAATCTTGCTCTTCATGGTTTGGATGAGGGGCACGGTCTTGTGGACAGTGTCACCCCAACCTTCCACTCCCCATGACTGTTCACGTCTCAACTTTCGTTCCTCTAGATCGGCGAACTGCCACAGATGATGCACCGTATTGAGGTCTCCAATCTGCACAAACCAGGCGCCCACGCCTTCCATCACCTCGCGCCGCGCTCTGAGGCCTTTTCGCCAATGGGTCTCCCATTCTAGCAGGTTGCCAGGATGCAGAGTGTATGACCGTAGCTCGAACAGACCACCAAGTTTCCGTGGCGGTGTTGTGGGCCAGAAGGAGAACTCCTGCATCAGTGATACCTTCTTTGAGTGGATGAGCGTCTTCAGTTTCTTGTCAAAGTCGGGAAACTCTGGGTGATGAGAAATACTGTGCAAAGAGGCATGGTAGCCAGTATAGCGCTGGTATTCCCAGATGTGTACTATAGAATCAGTCTGTCAGTGCAATTAATTTCTTCGACGAAAGACACCTACCGAAGGTGTCGCAGTCGCCGACCTCTGTCCGCCAACTGCCAACAAGGTGCACTTTGTTTTCCGGCATGTTTGCCATCTTGGGGTACCAAGTCCCAACAAGCTTGACGTATTCGTCGACTTTGTCGGGCTTTACGTCGTGGAAGACAATCGAGTGGACGTATTTACCCCTCGCCAAAACCTGCGAGAACGATCTCTCCATGTCTTTGTCCAGTTGTTGGCCCTCAGGTGTACCGTAGATGAAGCTAGAAAGCTTCCCTCCTCGCTTTGTCGACGTATCTGTTTCAGCTTCTCTTGCTTCTTCTGCACGAGGAGCGATGGAGAGTGAGCCCAAGCCCAAAGATTCAAACACGCCAGAGGCAGTGGTACTAGGGGATGAAGGAGAGGTAGAAGTGGCAAATAACTGACTATCGGCTTGTTCCTTTCTCTTTCTGGCCGCTTCAAGTCCATCTCGGAACTCCTTCTGCTTTGCGTTGAATGCGTCTGATCCGTCGGGAGTGATGTCGCCCAAGCCTGGAGAACGAGCAGGCTCTCGGCATAGCGCAGAGGTCGTCAACCCGCGAACGAGGATGGAAGCTTGGGAGGAGGAGAGGGGTAGTCTTCGAGAAAGCATGGTTGCAAAAACCGGGGTATCAAGTGTGATGGACTAATTCGTTCCAGAAACAAGATGAGCGCGAAAAGCTGTGGGTGAGACCGCCGTCTCGATCTCGTTGTTGTTTCACTGCCCAGGCCGTAGAAATATGAGACTTCGAGGTACAAGGGAGGTAGATGTTATGCCGGGAGAGGGTCCAAATGGTCGAGGATGCGGGATTGGGGATTGCGTTGCGGCTTGAAAAGGTGCCAGTCGGGAAGCCTGCTCGGGGATTGCTCAAGTCGGGGGTTGTATGGTGGTTGTATCCGTACTGAGCAGGGGGAAGCGCTGACAACATTCATCGACGTCAGAGAGCTACGGGGCTGGCACATACTAGCCTCCTAAGCCTTAGGACAGCCAGCTAGCGCAGTGTGGGAGAGAGAAATAATGGCTTTGGCCTGCGGGGCGGTTGTGTGTAAGAGTTGTCCACCGACTAATAAGTCAATCAACTTACCCTCGTTGTGACCTAGGCCTTTTAATACCTGAGCTAAGCTTGAGCGTCCTCGCCACTACCAGAGGATCCCTGATCCGAAGCCTCTCTTTCCATCGTACTCGATCGACATCCGTTGAAAAGCCATGTCGGAAGCTCACAACCCGCCTCTCAACTACGAACCATCGGCCAGCGCAACACACCGTGTCTACTCGTCCATTCTCCCACCAGAAGTATCACAATGCCTCCAGAACTCCCGATTCCTCCATCTGGCGACGATATCTGCCACCGAAACTGATCCACCGACGCCGTACGTGTCGCTGATGAACTACACCTTTCTTCCTTCCTACCGTGAAGATGGGCCCGTCATTATTATGACCACCAACGCTCAGTCAATCAAGGCACAGAACCTGCTACACAATCCTAAAGTCTCACTCTTGGTTCATGACTGGGTTTCACACCGGCCGCCAACTGCAAGTTCGGTTGCGGGCGCACGATCAGGCAGTCCTCCCGCGGCCGCCACTCGGTCGAGTTTGGCCAGCCTGCTTTTCAATTTGAACACTTCGGCGTTGAGTTCCATATCCACCACAATTGCGGGCGAGGCCAGGTTTCTAGAGCATGGAAGTGAAGAAGAGAAGTGGTGCAAGGAGGCCCATCTCGCCAACAACACATTTGGCGATCAAGCCAGAGGAGAGGACGGAATGTTTGGGGAGGCGCTCAATCCCGACGGAAATAGCAGTTCTTATATTGCAGGCGATGATGTGAGGGTTGTGTTGGTACCAGTCCGTGAAGGAAGAACAGCGGATTGGAAGGGAGGTGTCAAGGATTGGGGTTTGGTAGACGTCGATTCCCCATCTGCCGCCCCCATTGATACTGGAAGAGGTCGAAGCAACGGCCAACCCTTGGTCAATGGGATTATTGATTGACGAACTCTGACAATCTTCTACTACGCGATACAAGAGAATGATAGTATCAATCTCGCACCTGAAGCTACGTTATCAGAGCAAAAGGACTCCCGATGCACAACACCAACACAAAAGACATTGCCATAAATTGTCTCCAACTCGGCTATATCTAAGCTAACAGCAACTCCGTATCATCATGCCTCGGGTTTTCCGGTGCGAGGCTGTAACGGCCGAATCCAAACCGCTAAACTCAAAGAAAAAGTGCTCAGGAGGACGTGACGGGAAAGCATGCGGAGCAAGGGTATTTACATGAGGGCTGAAGGAGAGTACCAGGTCCAGTCAATGTTCAGACTCGAGGACCGGGGCGGGGGCTCGCTTGACGGTATCAACTGTTGAGCTTTCACATGATTGTACATTTCGAGTCTTCCTTCGAATTTGCTGGTTTGACTTGGAGTGCGACTCTGGCGGCTTCTGTAAAAGCTTCATTGACTCCACGATTTCGCATGGCTGAGCATTCTGCAAACCTAGTCAGGAACTGTACTTCACAGCATGCGGGTGGAGAGCCGTACCGAGATATCGTAGAGCACCAATCCGTCTAGCAACTTCCAGGCCATCGTTGTATTGTATCATGGGTCTCGGAGGCGCACTCGGCTCGTCGTCGTCTTCTTTCTCGAGCTCTTCCCGTAGATCGCACTTCAGCGCGCAGAGCACGATCTTGACGCCGGGACAGTGTTCGTTTATTTCGGCGATCCATTTCGATCCGACGTTCTCCAGGGATCCTCGATTGTCAACCTGCACAAAACCCTTCAAGTCAGCCCCAACCGTTCCTGCTACACGTCTCACCAGAACTGCCAACATACGCTGAAACATAACATGATAGCTTGGGTGTCGTCGTATGACAACGACCGTAGCCTGTCGAATTCCTCTTGACCCGCCGTGTCCCATAGCGACAATTCCATATGTATTCCGTCGACGAAGATATCGTGGACATAGTTCTCAAACACTGTGGGTTCGTAGACGGTCTGTACTCGTCGCAAGATTAGGAATTGTAGCAAAAGTAAGGACGCGCCCGTCGTTCGGCTGAGAGACGACTGGATCCGAGAACCAAACGCACCGGAAAGAAGCCTCGGGTGAAGACATTGAGTAAACTGGTTTTCCCACAGGCGCCATCTCCGAGGAGCACCAGCTTGCGCTGGACGACCTTATTGCTGCCGCAGAGACGCATTGGTATAGTGATTGCTGTCTGTGGTGCCGGTGGTGCGGCTGGGTTTGTTTGTGCCGGATGCGACGGTTGGGGATATACGGCTTGCGGGACAGGCGGACTATGTCCTAAGTCCTAGGTAAACAAAACGAGCGTTGTTCGACCAAGGTCTCTTTTGTAGGGGAGGATAAGATAAGGAAGGAAGAATGAGCGAACCAGATTCCAAAAGGATGGAGGAGAGTGGGAAATTCTTAGATTTCTGAATAGTAGGAGCGCAAATGCTCGGATGTACTGTAGGTAGATGCAGATGCAGAGGGTCTGGGTCGTTGACGCGGGCAAGAAGCCGGCGCATGCATGAGATGGCATTTGCACCTTTGGCAGACACTGGCACCTAACAGCTAACTGGCAGTGGCAGGCAGTCCGGGCACAAGCGTGGGTGGGCGGCCGTTGGCGGAGGGAAAAGAGTGGAGAGACTTGACTTGCCCTTTGATCTCCAAAGCCACTCTCATTACCACCACCACCACCACCACCGCAAACATTCTGCAGGGGCAAGCAAACCGCAAGCCACAGGCTGCGTCTCCCTTGTCCCTCGTATCACCGTAAGGGACGATGGCAGGTATCCTGGCTCCGAAATATTAATAGGTCTAAGCCTTTTGTTTTAGAGGCGAGTGGACTATCCATAGTATTATCACCTCAGACCAGAGTAGTCTCCTCTATTAGGCCGCTCCTCTAGGCCGGTTGAGATCAGCCCGTTCTATGCCCACTCGAGGTCTTATCGGCTGATCTGGCCGACATTACAATCCGGTTGTTGTTGTTGACCGAGTAAAAGTCTTGTGCTGAGTGAGACCTAGCCGAAGAGAATATAGGCTTGGGGCGACGACCTGCCCGCGCCCGCCGGTGAACCTGGGTGACTTGTCAGGCATACACACTGCAAATACCACAAACAGTCCTGCAGGAACAACCGGGTATTAAAAGCCACAATCCACGTGGCACATCCTCCCACGGGCGAAAAAGTGTCAGCATTGGAAAGGTTGCAATCAGCCACAAGCACGTGTACGTATATGTCTATGCGTGCCGTTTTCCAGTGCCACCGACGTCTTCCGATCGACCAGTCATTCCAGTACCGTAACTACTGAGTGGGAAGGTCCAGGCAAAAGTTGTATGTCATATGTCAATATGTCAATATACAACGAGAAGAAAGGGAAACGAGGCCAGGGACTTGGTGCTTTGCTTCACGAACATGCAAAGCAGATACCCAACCACTTTTGCAACATAAGGAGAAAGTAAGCACCTTGAGGTCCATCCAGATGGTCAACATTCAAAAATGACAGTGACACTGAAAAGGAAAAGAAACAGCACTGGGAATGCTTGTTTGCGCGCTAAACAGTGGAAATTTGAAAGCGTTTCTTTTCTTCATCTAACCCGTTTGTCGGGTCTCAACGGGACGAAAGTTGTCTTTGTGTCGTACCCGGTGCTTCAAGCGGGATGAAGCAAGTATCTCGAGTGACCATGCCCAATCCATGCAATTCAGTACCTCTCCATACACCCCTCCGCATTTACTCGTCAACGATATTGCCCCGCTCGCTCACGTACAGACCGTCCAAGAATTTTCGGATATCCTTGTTTCGTACTCTGCAAATTTGCTGGAGGTCGGCCGCGGACTGTGAGACGTTCTCGAGGCTGTTGCCGGTGATTTCGAGCTGATCCTTGACACCTTTGGATGCCTCCACGGTCACACCGTCGAGCATAGTGACATTTCGGACAATCTTCTCGCCCAAGAAGTTTCTGAAGAAGAATCTGATTAGTGTATGCTCCATCACAAGCCCGTGTTGCTCGGTGTATGTGTCCATCTGCTCAGTGCCTACCTGATCTCAACATGGAACTTTCCCTCGTCATTCTTCTCAATGTTGACGTTGATGGGGAAATGGGCGTAGACGTATCGCATCTTGTACTTGTAGCCCTTCGTGACGCCGATGACGAGGTTCTGGACGAGGGACTTGACAGTGCGCAGAGTAGCAACATTCTTTCTTGAGCCGTGGTGGATTTCAATCTGGACGAGTTGCTGGCCCTTCTTGTTCTTGGTGATGGTGAAGGTGACCGCAATGTGCGAGAGATCCTTGGTGAGTTTGCCTAGAAAGATGCGCATGTTAATATACACTTCTTCCATCCTCGTCCTCTTCCTGCGGTTTGGCAATTGAGCTGCCATGGAGTTTTCGTACCTCGTGGACCCTCGACGGTCACGACGCGGGAACGGATGTGGATTTTGACATCCTCTGGGATGACCAGCTGCTCTTGCGAAAAGATGTACTTCATCTTGAGCAGTGGTGTTGCGTCGTCGCTGGTTGAATTGATCAAAGGTCGCTGTTCGGTGCCGTGTGGGTTTTGCAATCATGGGTGGAAAATGTGCGCGAATCTTGGCACGCAATTGTGTCACGTGCCAAGCCTCCACTTGACAAGGCTGAACTTCCCTTCTTAGCTCAGCCTTTCCAATTTCTCACCCATGTCAAACTTATGCGCGGAGGCATTGAAGCTACATGCCTGCGTAGGGAAATAAATACATCATCTACACGGGTGCGTACAAGCTGAATGTACGCACTGCACAATGAGGACTTTTGAGAAACGTAATTTCATAACTCCATCGCTGGGTATCTCATGCTTGTTTAACTACTTAGACATCACAATTGGCCTGCCATGCTAGTGGTCATCCTGCCCGCCGAGTTTGTGCTAGCATTGCCTTCAGAGTCGGGTCATCGTCATCAACCTGAATCCCTTGTTCCCGTAAGGCATTCTTGTATCTTCGTTTGAGACCTTCCTCGTCATCGTCGTCCCGCTCCGCATCGGGGAAATCATCTGGGTCGACATCGTCATCGTCATCTTCGTCGCTTTCGGAATCTCCCTTTGCAGATTGTTTCCCGGGCGCGTTTGTTGCGGCGTCCATGCTCATATCTCTCATCACTCTTGTCAGATCCTGTTCACGTTTGCTGGCAGCCTCGTTCTCTCGCTCTCTCCTCCTCTTCTCCAATTCTGGTTTGTAGTCTCTTTCAAACTCTTTACGTTTCTCCTCAACCGCGTCAAAAAAATCGTCAATACCCTCGCCAGTCATGCTTGAGACGGCCACCATATTCAGATGAGAGTAAAATTCCTCCAACATCAAACTCATACTGTTGAGCAGGCTGCCCATGTAGCCGCTACCACCAAATCCTTCACCCCCAAAGACGCCTTTGTTCTCCTCTTCGTGAAGTGCTTCTTGGAACTTTTCGAAGTCGGTCATCCATTCTCTTGCAAACTCGGCATCCTGAACATCCGTCTTGTTGAACACCAAAATCATCGGGAGTTTGGTCTTATACAGAATGGAGCATGCATATAGCATGTTGGACATAAAAGTCGACGTTGATGATGTGCGCGGAGTGTCGATAATGTAAGCGATCACCGTGGGGAAGGAGGAGGCAAGCGATTCCAAGAGGATACTGCCAGAAGCGGACCAGACGAACGCCTCAATCTGCCCTGGTGTGTCAACCAGGAAATGTTTGGGCGGCACAATCGAGCTTTCTGGTGGTGGGTTGGCGCGCTTCTCTAGCAGTCCAATGATCTGGTCGATCTTTGTTGCAAATAAGTTCAACGAGGTAAGGATACCCCCATTGGGGCCTAGGTTATATTGTTTCATGACCTCTTTGTAATTGATACTGTCCCGAATGTCGATATTTGCTTGGAAAGGAACATTGAGTACTGCAGGGTCAAGATTGAGGACGTATGGCTTCTTGTTGTTGACGTGCAGATAGTTGTTAATCCTCTGCATGAACGTGGTCTTGCCCGAACCTGCAAGAATGTCAGCCCTTCCACTCCTAAACGCTGTGCGCATTTACATACCGGCCATGCCGATGCAGACAACCGCGACAGGAGAGGCCGCCATACTGTCGGTAGATAATGCTGGAGTATAGAATACCTGAAGCCGCAAAAGTGATTTACTGCTTACAGTAGAGTAGAAGTTCGAATCGCGCCCGGTTATGGTCGGAGAAATTTTGGAGAGCGCAGTGACGCAGCGTCTACGGATACGCAACGACAAATTTACTGTCCCATCGGAACTATCATCACCACCATTTGACAGCCAGGCCGTGCCTCACAATGGCTCTGGAAGACTTTGAAAAGGAGCTGGCAGAACAGAAAGAAGCAGAGAGTCGTTCAGAGCGACGCACCGAGCGCGAAAAATCCGATCGATATCGTCGACACCACCACCACCGCCGCCACCATCGCAGTCCTCGAGACGATGCTTCCCACAATGACGACGATGGTCACCGGTCGAAGAGGTCAAGACATTCTAGAGATGAAGATACTTCAGAAACCAGAAATAGACGCAAGCACCGTCGCCGTAGTCGAGATGAAGAAGATGGAGGCCAAGACGAACAATCCGGGTCATCCAGGCCAAACCTAAGCGAATTGAAACGTGATTCCTGGATGGAGGCCCCTTCGGCATTGGATGTGGACTACGTCCAGCGGAAGAAACCTGAGCCGTCACCTCCAAAAGGAGGGTCTTTAGGCGCGGACTTCCAACTGAAAGTGCACGAAAAAGAACTTAACAAGCACCTACGGGATTTGCAGAATGGGAAGAGTGTGGACGATCTGGAAGATGAACCTACCACACACGAGGTCAACTATACTTTCGGCGACGCCGGCTCGCAATGGCGCATGACAAAGCTAAAGGCTGTATACCGGCAGGCGCAGGAATCAGGACGTAAGGTCGAAGACGTAGCGCTGGAACGTTACGGCAACCTTTGCGAGTTTGATGAAGCCCGAGAAGAAGAAACCGAACTTGAGAGACGTCAGACTTATGGAGATGATTATGTGGGCAAACAGAAGCCCAGTGGAGAGCTCTTTCAAGAGCGGAAACTGGAGGAGGGACATCGACGGCCTCGTCCTGGACAGGCGGAGGTCAATCCCGACGACGCTGTTGAACAAATCCCAGTGCCGACATCCAGCACCAGTGCCACCGGTCCACGAGTAGATCAGACGGCCCTCAACAAGCTGAAGGCTCAACTCATGAAAGCTCAGCTTCGAAAGGACCCGAAGGCGGCGGATCTGGAAAGGGAATATAACGAGGCTCTGGCCGCGTTCTCCACGCAAGACCCTGCTGTTATCACTCTTTCCGCCATGGACAACAGAATGCTATCTTCCGCCCCAAGGAACGAGGTCAAGGCGGTGCAGAACCGTCGAGGTGCGGAACGCGGGCAGGTGGAAGAAAACGAGGACATGACCATCGAAGATATGGTTCGAGAAGAACGGCGTACGCGCGGTGAAGCCGGAGGCGAAGGCCAACGTCTTGCCGAACGAATCGCCAAAGACGGCAAGTTTGACAATGACCTCGAATACCTGGACGAGAACGCCGGCAAACTGGCCAAACGCGTGCACAAGTCCGACCTGAACCTACGCAACGTGGCCATTAACGAATACCAGAAGCTCAACAAAATCCTCCACAACTGTCCGCTCTGCTACCACGAGGACACTGACACTCCGCCGATTGCGCCTGTTGTGTCGCTGGCCACACGGACATATCTGACATTGCCCACGGAGCCAGAGATGTCGCCACTCAGTGCCATGATCGTGCCCACGCAGCATCGCACCAACCTACTGGAATGCGATGACGACGAGTGGGAAGAGATGCGGAATTTCATGAAATCTCTCACGCGCCTGTACCACGACCAGGGCCGCGACGTGATTTTCTATGAGAATGCCGCGTTCCCCCACCGCAAGCCGCACGCCGCGCTCGTCGTGGTGCCCCTGCCCTACAGTTTGGGGGAAACGGCGCCGGCCTTCTTCAAGGAAGCCTTCCTCAGCACGGAGGACGAGTGGAGCCAACACAAGAAGATCATCGACACGCTCTCCAAGGCCAAAAAGGAGGGCTTGGGCAAGGCCGCGTTCCGCCGCAGCTTGGTCAAGGAGATGCCGTATTTCCACGTGTGGTTCGAGCTCGACGGCGGACTCGGGCACGTCGTCGAAGACCCACAGCGCTGGCCTCGCGGCGACTTGTTTGCCAGGGAGATCATCGGCGGCATGTTGGGCCTGGAGCCCGACGTCATCAAGCGACAGGGCAGGTGGCAGAAAGGACATGACAAGAGGATCGACGGCTTCCGGAAGGCGTGGAGGAAGTTTGACTGGACGAGAGTCCTTACTGAGGGTAATGGGTAGCGTCCTTACTGAGGGCAATGCGTAGCGTAGCCGTGTCTGAACCGCCAGGGTCTTTTAAAAATCTAAAACAAGAGCTGGTGTGCAAGTATGACTGTGCAAGTATGAGTATGGACATAGTTTTATGAGTATGGAAATAGCTTGCCTCGTCTATATCTATTTGCCTCTGTCCCGTCCAAACTATATATTTTGATCCAGTCGTTCTTTTCACTTCCCGATCTGTGGCATCGAAGCTCAAGCTCAGATTACAGCCAATAGGTGCATGGGCAATAGGGACTTGACTTTGACAACACAACACAACACAACACACCTCCTGCTGCTGCTCAGACGTCGTTCGGAGTTCCTAGCTGGACATTCCGAATGGAACCGAACCAGTTCTCGGTCACAGATCTGCAGAGCTGTGTCGGAACCAGGGGCTGAGTATATATAAATATATAACTAGTTAGATAGCAGTAGCGCATATTGATCCTGGAGCCATCTCGAGGCAATGAAATCTTCGAGGCAGATACATCTCAGTACCAAGGAATAGTCCATGTCTCTAGGATTTTGGTTCCCGAGATAAGACGTGGCCGTCTTGGTGCATGAATTAATGGGCATACTCATGGAAGCAATCATGGTCTCTATCTTCATCATTTTGGTCATTGTCCAGGATGAAACGTCCCTTTGGGGGTTCTGGCACATATTTAAGATTTGGACACAATCTCGGTCAAGACATGTCGACCAGCATTGAGCTGGGTTCTTCGAGATATTTCTGGACGACTTGGGCCATCCTGGCCATGGTGGCGCCGTCAACGACTCTGTGATCAGCGCTCCAACTGATGTTGGCCACTTGCGCAGGCTTGACGGTCAGGCCGTCGTCGGCGAAGACAGGAACGGTCTTGACTTTGCCGACGCCCACGATTGCCAGCTGGCCCTCGACAATGACCGGGGCGACGACCTCGCCGCCGATGTTTCCGATGTTGGTGACGGTGATGGTTCCTCCGGTGAGGTCGTTGTTGCCCAGTTTGCCGGCTTGGCCGAGCTGCGAAAGCCGCTGGATCTCCTGGCTGATGGAGGTGATGGAGCGTGCATTGACAGCCTTGATGACCGGCACAATCAGGCCGTTCGGAGTGTCCATTGCTATGCCGATGTTGTGGACCGGCCGCATCAGTAGCTGGGGCTTTTTCGGGTCGGTGGTCACATCCAAGCGCGCGTTGAGTAGCGGGTATTTGTTCAGGGCCAGTGAGACCGCCTTGATGATGAAGGGCAGGTATGTGTATTTGGGCGCCGTTTCCGGGTTGCGGGCGGCATTCAACTTGGCTCGCATCAGAGCGAGATTGGTGATGTCGGCCGTGTCGGAGTACAGAAAATGCGGGATGTTGAGCGACGCCGTCATGCTCTTGAACATGGCGGCTTGCACTGGCGTCAGTTTCTGTGGCGTCTCGGTCTGTTTCGCGTCAACCTCTGGCCTGGTCGCGGCCGGAGGGGCGGACGAAGGCGAAGGTGAAGGCTGCCCAGAGCCTTTCTCGAGATATCGGTGGACATCCTCCTTGAGCACACGGCCATCTTTGCCCGTTCCTGGTATGTCCTCGATGGCCAGGCCGTGTTCTTTCAGCAGACCTCTCACCGCTGGTGTTGCGAGCGAGGCATGTTTCCCTGACGGCTCGGATCGCAACCCCGGAGCAGCCTTCTCTTCCAGCAACTCGGCCTCTTCCCGAACAGCTTCTCCGCCGCCCTCGGCCAGTTGCTCGGCATCGGCAAGGTCGGAACTGTTCTGCTGCTGCTGCTGCACTGCATTGTCCTCCACTTCTCCTTCTCCTTCCTCGCCTTCCACCTCGATGTCGACCATGGAGTCTCCCACCTGAACAACGGCGTCTTGCCCGAAGTGTATCTTCTTGATGACGCCGCTGTACTTGGACGTGATCTCAACCGACGCCTTGTCGCTCTGGACTTCACACAGAGGACTCCACTCTTCGATGGGTGCTCCCTCCTCCACGAACCACTGGATGATCTGGACTTCTTTGACCCCTTCGCCAATGTCTGACAGTACGTGGGTTTCCGTCCTGTCTAGCCGGGCGGCCGCATGGAAATGCTTGCTCAGATGAAGGAAGGGGGGACATGGTCGAGGTCTCGTCGCGAGGCATGGGCGTCGGATCAGGCCTTGCAGAAGCCGTAGGGCCTGCGGTGAGGGGAGAGGTTTCATTGCTGAGAGCTGGACGTCTTACTCTCCAGCATGAGGACCGGGATTTCCATCGGAAACATTGTGTCGTTCCGTTTGTATTTGAAGGCGCGCGGCCGCCGCCAGACAGCCGAGGATAACCGCAGCTGGAACTCGGAGTCGGAGTCTGTTTGTCTGCGGAGAAGTTGAAGACTTTCCCGCCTCACCCAAGCAAAGCCTGACTAAGCAGCTAATTATTGCAGGTGTTGCTTCGCTTCACCTACTGTACAGTGTACGGAGTACAACAGACTATCCAGCCTTGTCAATGGTCGATTCAGCGTCTACTTCTACATGTTGGAGTTTTAATTCGGGTTCTGGCTCGCCTCCCTGGAGAATGCCGCATAGATCTCTTCCTCTGAATCTAATTCAATTCAATCCAATTCAATTCAATCCAATTCAATTCAAT
>NW_006912913.1:789819-874319 GCF_000585565.1 Capronia epimyces CBS 606.96
ATTCAATCCAATTCAATTCAATCCAATTCAATTCAATCCAATTCAATTCAATCCAATTCAATTCAATCCAATTCAATTCAATCCAATTCAATTCACAAGTTCCAGTTCCACGCCGTCAGATCACGCTGATCGGTCACCGTGACTTCTCCTGGGTGAAGTATATACTTTTGGAACCACTTGAGGTATCCATGACGAGAGCCGAACCGAATCGTGTGGTGTATTGACTCAAGCTCGAGCGGCCTGTCTCAAAACTGGGACAACATCATGCACCGCCGTAATGATGGGTGGTGACCCTCTACCCTCTACTCTCTAGCCTCTATCCATTTCCGGTTGGCCTTTCCTGTCCTTCAAAGCACCTTGGACTTCACAAAGTCCAGCAGAACGTCACGGAACTTGTCAGGCTCGTCCACATAAGGACTATGCGACGAATGCTCGAAGATCTCCAGTCTTGAATTGGGAATTCCCTTTTCCAACTCCAGGGCAAAGCTCACAGGTGTCACCTGATCATGGCGGCCAACGGTAATGAGGGTCGGGACCTGAACACAACATGTATCCCAGTTAATAACAAGAACAAGAACAAGAACAATAAGATGGTTGGGTCGGGATGTGGTCGTCATATACAACCCCACAAGGAAGAGGAAAGACAAGGGCTGGGGAGCGAGTCAGTGTCGGTCTGGAGAGGGAAGGGCTTGCCTTGATATCCTTGAGCTTCTTTCGCACGTCGAAGCGTGGCAAGTTCCAACCGAACGCCCAGTTCTGTGTTTCGTAATGAATATGGAATGGCTTGTGTGGTCCGAAAAGGTCCGCGGGCATCGGCGCCGGAGTTGCAGGCTTTTTGGGAGCACCTTCTTCGTCAGGCGGTGAATAGAATGCTAGGATCTCCGTGATGCCGTCTTGGTAGTCCTGGTCGCTGAGGAGGTTGCCGGACCAGATGCGAAGCTGCCGGTCCTTGTCCACATTCTGCACTCGGTCCGACGTCAATATGTTCGCCAACGCCCCCATTTGGCCCAAAGTGCCCACCGTCCAGGTGTCGATCAGGATCAGGCCGCTCAGACGGTTGGGGTGGCTGATAGCGTAGTCGAGTGCAATGAAACCTCCGTACGAGTGGCCGGCCAGCACGAAGGTTTCGGCGCCGGCCCAGATTCTGTGCAGAACACGAGTTAGCACCGCTGTTCCCAGATTCCGACTTAGATGGTCCACTCCTCTGCTCTCCACTGCTCTGCTCTCTTCTCCCGTCCTGGCGTACATACCCGGAACCCAGGACAGGCACAGGTGAAAGACCTACCTGAGATTCTCAATGTCCTTGATCCACCGTTCATGCGTATAAGGCCCGACCAGGTCCGACACGCCACTTCCCCGAGCATCATACACCAGAACTCGGAAGCTGGATGCCAGATCACCGAGAGTGCCATCGAGTGCTGTGTGGTTGCCCAGTCCTGGCCCCCCATGGAGGCCGATGATTAATGGCTTCGTGGTGTCTGAGACGTCGCCGTGGAATTTGACGTACAGCTTGACGCCATCGTCCATGACCACTGTCGAAGTCGATATCTTTGCAGCCGCCATTTTCTTTTCACGTTTTCCTAAGTTGGTCAATGCCGGTTAATCCTTTTTTCGAGTCGTATCAACACGCAACGCAACGAAATTTTGATAGTGATAGTGATAGGGATTTGAAAATGAACGTCTCGCTTCTAGTGTCTCGTGTCTCGTGCTCGCGTCTCGCTGGCCCAAGCTCATTTCCAGGTTCGCCGAATTGGAATTGGCGTTGGATATATATGAGTATGGGCATGGGCACGGGCACGAGCATGAGCATGACCAACGAGAATAGGAAACTGGTACTGTACTCTGAATTTGTCATCTTCAACATATTCAATGCACAAATGGTCAGCTAATGCCTGGGGTTGACAAAGACAATACAATTTGCGGTGGAGATTTCATAGTCGCCTCCCAATCATCTTTGCTGTCGTTGGCCGTGGAGACGGAGCTGTCCTTGGACCATTTAAACGAGTTAGGAAATCTCCGTTGAGAAGCCTGAGCCCCCCACCATCCCTCGCAATAATCTGTTCAGGGGACTCCGTACAGAGTACTCCGTACAAGCACCGACTGCGCGACAAACGTGTCGATGGTGGCATCATCAATGCCAATGTCGCGCAAGGCGTGATCGTGACGATCGCACCTCAAAAGGCATCGATCGGCTTTCGCTCGTATGCCTTAGGGTGGCTGCCAGAATTAAAGGCGGTTTGTCCAACTACTACTTCTATAAGATTAGGGAAACCTCCAACTCTACCGGATAATTATCTTTCTAATATACTGGATATACTCTACGGCCTCCCTACATTGACTCTCCTATTTCTAGTATTGAAATTCTCCCATGGCCATCCTTACAAAAGACATATGGGTCCCTATGCGCTAATATTTTACTTTACCTATACAAATCTTCACTGGTCCAAAGACTTGAATCTGACCCTGGCGGAATAGGATCGTCCCCAAATGCAATGAGGCTCTTGTGTCTGGAGTCTCCATCATCGCGCCTTCAGAGTCACCCAGAACCGCCTTCACCAGCCTTGCCGTGAAGGGTTCAGGAAGCTCTTCCATATCACAATATTGCAGTCCGTGACTGTCTTCTCCATTGTGACTCACAGCTTGAGCCTCTACGTAGTAACCATATGCTACTGCCATGGTGACTTCCCTCGATTCTCTAGAAGGGAAGATGGTTCACGGCCTTCTACCACTATCCCCAAAAGCCAACATACTACTCACAGAGAACTTTACCTGTACAGCCTAATAGGTAACACAGGTTCTACTCCTGAGGACAAACTGCCGGATCTCATGCAATTCCGACCGGGTCGGCGCAGAAGAGACGAGTCTCCCTCAACATTAGACCTGGCGCGACTCGTCACCCAGCCTTATCCCCGACTATATCTTCAGACATTAGCCAGCCACGAAAAAAGCGGTGAGCTGAGGCCGGAGGTTCGGATCATGACAGTGGCAGTGAGAATGATGTCGACTTTGACTAGGGACACAAGACAGACATGTTAGAAATGCTTCCTTTGTGGAATCCGCACTGGACAATCAATTCCAGGCATTATCTCTACAGTCTACCCTACTTCGATGTCGCTGTCACTGAGACGTCTCGATCGAGACTATCATCAAGTGTCTTAGAGAAAATCAGGATCTCAGACAGCGGTTTGAGTAGGGCCTGATATCACGAAAGACGCCGACAAAAGACGGCAATTCCGTCAGAGTTCCAGCGGTCGACAAGCTTCAAGCTCAAATTCTACAGGACACTCGGCGCAGAAGAGACGAGTCTCCCTGAACATCAGACCTGACGCGACTCGCCATCCAGCGTCATCCCCGACTGCATCGTCCGCCATTAGCCAGCCACGGAAGAAACGGCGAGCTGAGGCAGGAGTTTCGGATCACAACAGTGGCAGTGACAATGAGGTCGACTTTGATTAATGTTAGAATGCTTCTTTTGTGAATGGTCATGGGCGCTAAAAGTGCTTTCAATGTTAATGTTATGGAAGTCCTTCTCGGCTAGAGCTTGAGGGATAAAGAATACATCTTTTTCGATGAAATACACCTATTGCACGTGAACTACTCTGCCTGTTTCTCTGATAGCTTCTCTGATAGCCTACCCCTTCGTCGCATTCCATCAAAGCTTCTTCAGTACCAGCACGCCCTTGAACCGCGCAGGCTCACGCTCGAAATTGGCAGGAGCGTTGTAGGACAATTGGTCCCTCAGACGCTCTGGAATCAACCGGGTCGACGGACCTCCTCGACATAAAGCCTGTCTTGAGCCGTGTGGCACCGAGTGCTCGAGCTCCTTGTTGATATCAGGCTCTTGCTCTGCAAATGCGCGACCTAACCGAAGGTATATCTCGTCTTTGACAGTCTCGGTTTCGGCCTGCAGGCGAGTGATCAATTCCTGCTCGTTGGTAGCTGCCTCATGTTCCGGTAGATGCTGCTCAAAAAAGGTGTTCACGTCCGTCAGATGATCGTTTGTCTTGCTGCGGGTTCTGCGGACATCTTTCTTTTGAAGAGCGATCCAATCTTTGTAGACAAGAAGAAGCATTTCCTCGCCTTGCTCCATCAAAGCCAGGGCCGATCGAATGGCAGATTGAGTCCCATCCGCATTTTTCTCGGAAGTGCTTTTGTTGAGCCTCTTTGTCCGTTTCGGCTTACTCTGCTGAGCGCCATCATCGCCTTCATCTGCTCCTCCTCCTCCTCCTCCTCCTTCTTCTTCCTCGTCACTGTGTAAATCGATCAGGTCGATATCATCTGCCTCGCTGACACTTCGATTGCTAGATCTGGAACGAGACCGAGAAGCACTTTCACGACTGCAGCGGGCTCTTAGTAGCCTGGAAGACGCCGACGAGATATTTGAATACATACCTTGATCTCCCCAACATAGCGAATAGACGCTGGAAGTTCTGCTGAATAAGGCGATGGTAGTCTGCGAGGACGAGCATGTTGTTGTACGTCATGTATTCTTCAGCAGACAATGCATCAGGGTTTGTCGGATGAATCCAGAGACTGGTGGCCGTCACGTCGACGTCAGGCGCAGGCAGTAGAACTTCCTCATTGTCTTCATCGTGGTCAGCGGCAGTGTGAGAGATTGGTCTTGTGGGCTCAGAAGCCATGGTTGGAAGGTCGCAGTGTTGCTCAAAGATCTTCAAGGTGTGACACGAGAGGCAAGAGAGGCAAGAGAGGCAAGAGAGGCAAGAGAGGCAAGAGAGGCAGAAAAGGGTCTGAGAGAGTCTGAGGGAGAAGTGAGGAGTGTGACATGTTAGTACCTTAGGTAGGCACCTAGATATTGAAGCAACATTTCAGAGGCTATATTGCTCCTGGAAGGTGCCTGAGTATCATGTACATGGAGAACCGCTTGTCCCAAAGGTGCCCTCCATCTTTATCAAGTACTACCTATAGCTATCGTAGTTATTACAAGGAATCATCGGGAGAGCAACGCACTCAGACAGAGCAACGCACTCGACAGCGTCAAGTAACGTGTTCGTGTTCGATATAGGTAGAGTGCAAGAAACATTGGAACAAAGCGAGAGATTCAATAGAGAGCAAGTACTTAGGCAGGTAGGTAGTAAGACTCGGCGCACCTACGGCGCATCCTCCGCATGCCAGGTCAAGTCACCTGATGCTTTATGACCCCCAAAAAAAGACAAAAAGTCCCCAAACTTGAACCATCGAACTTCAAAAAAGGATTTCTACCGAAAAGAAGATTCGAACATGCGACCCAAAAAGTAATTCATCATCACTGACTAGCGCCAAAAAAGTAATAGCGGCGATCGGTTTCGATCCGATGTCCTCCGGGTTATGAGCCCGGCGCGCTTCCCCTGCGCCACACCGCTTGATCGAGATGTGAATCTCTGAATCGTCTGTTGGACGAATTCGAAAGGAAATGCGGTGGTATTATCATAAGTACGAGGATTAAATTTGTGGGGGGGGTTGTGGTTAGTGGCTTGGCTTGGCTTAGCTTGGCGCCCTGTATCAGCCCATTCCTGTTGGCTCGATTGTCTAGCGATTCTCTTTAACCAAATCATACTACGAGTAGTAACCATACTATTAGAGTTTTCTGGGTTTTCTATGCTGTGAACAGCAAACGACTCTAAGTCTATAGAAGTACCGTGTAGACCTGGACCTGGACCTGGAGATGTTGAACTTCATATCCCCTGCATCCCCTGTATCCCTTGGTGTCGGTGTGTTTAACTTGGTTCTTACCTTAGACCCTGAGGCTGCAGACTCGGACTGGGACTGGGACTGATCCTCAGCCAAGACGGTGACGCGGTTCGCCTGTTCAGAACCCCCAGTGATTCGCTCTTCGTAGTACAGGGACAGACAGCTTACCCCCTGTCACCCCGCTAAATCTCTTGTCGCTGCAGCGTTGGAGCCCTGCAAAGCTGAGCTCGATGATAGACGCCGTGCCGATGACCTAACAGTTTCAGTTTCAGCTTGTCTTGCTAGACCCACGGAGCTGAGCTCTTCACGGTACTCCCTACTCCATACTGTAAGTTGGACGAGCTGAAGCCAAGGCGTGTTCGTACTGTACAACTTGAATGTAAGGAGCCTTATTAGTCCTGAGCCCTAAGCCTAAGCCTAAGCCCTAACCTCAGGCTATTATATTGTATTGCCATCCCAGATCTAGCCTGGGCATCAATCATCTTGCCTCCTTCTCCCAGCCTCGCACGTTGTCATCGTCATCTTCGTTGTCATTGTCATCGTCGTCATCGTCATCGTTGTCATCCTCCTCCTCCACCTCCTCCAATATGGCTCCCCCCCTGACGATTCGCAACATCAGCAACAATGCATTGACGCTGGTACTGGTGGAACATTTCGACCCGGTCGAGGATGACGGGTCACCATTCCAGATGCAAAACGTGACGCGGTCGTTGGCGGCGGTGACCAACAGCATCGGGCTGACCAACAACACAACACGCAAAGCGGTGCCTCAGATCGACGCTGGCGCGCGACCGTTCGCGACCCGCGAGGTGTCGATCAAGCTGCCGCCGTTCACGCTGGTGCCGACCGACATCAAGGCCGTGGTCAACAAGGCATCGGAACGGCTGCGGCTGACGTTCCAGACCGACGCCAACGAAAAGCACCAGATGTACTGTCCCGTGCCGACGGCGGCGACCGAGTCGTTGGTGGCACTGGCCTCGAACCCGAAGCAGCGCTTCACCGGCATCTTCCTGCCCGACACCTCATTCGTGGCGCTGTTCAACACGTCGCGGCTGGACTCGTGGATGAAGGAGCTGCCGGACCACGCTCCGCTGGGCGCGCTGTCCATCCCCGGCACGCACAACTCGCCGACGTGCCACAACGCGCCGCCGTCGGTGCGGTGCCAGGCGGTGTCGCCTCCGGAGCAGCTGAACAACGGGGTGCGGTTCTTCGACATCCGCGTGCAGGTGCCGGAGCCGTTCGACGTCGAGTCCGACAAGCTCAACCTGGTGCATGCCGCCTTCCCCATCGCCCTGTCGGGCAACAAGCCGTTCCGCGGCCTGTACGACGACATGCTGCGCTTCCTGAGGGAACACCCGTCCGAGACGCTGGTCGTGTCGCTGAAGCGCGAGGGCACCGGCAAGGGCACCGACGAGCAGCTGTCGCGCATCCTGAAGAAGCACTACGTCGACCGCGACCCGCGCCTCTGGTTCACCGAGCCGCGCGTGCCCACCCTGGCCGAGGCCCGCGGCCGCATCGTCCTGCTGCGCCGCTTCGTGCTCGACGACTCGCTCCGCCGCGAGTGGGCCGGCCGCGGCTGGGGCATCGACGCCCACGTCTGGGAGGACAACACCGCCCACGCCGTCTGTCCGTCCGGCGACGTCTGCGTCCAGGACTTTTACGAGGTCCTCGAGCGGCCCTCCATCGAGAAGAAGATCGCCTTTGCCCGCGACCACCTGGAGCGGAGCGGCGCCTGCGACTTCCTCCCGGCCAACGCCAACGCCGCCGACCAGAACAAAACCAAAAAGTTTCCCCTCTACGTCAATTTCTTGAGCGCCAGCAATTTCTGGAAGGTCGGCACCTGGCCCGAGAAGATCGCCGCTGAGGTCAACCCGGCCGTCACCGCCCACCTGGGCCGCAAACACATGTTGGACGACCAAGGCCGCGTCAAGCCCGGCAACTGGAGCACCGGCATCGTCGTCACCGACTGGGTCGGCCTGGGCGGCGACTGGGACCTCGTCCGGGCCATTGTGGGCATGAATTCCAAAATCTCTCGGTAGTGGTAGTGGCCGGTTGGCGGCGTGGACGGAACACTGGACAGTGCTTTTCAGTGGTCTGGTTGATTGGAACTCGTTAGTTAGAGGGAAAATGGACTGCAGGTTGTCCAGATCTCACAACAGAATCGATAGCATTCTAGAAGGTTGGAAACCGAACACTGGACACTGCTTTCCAGTGGTCCGGTTGATCGGAACTTGTTATTTAGTTAGAGGGAAAATGGATTGCAGGTTGACCAGATCTCACATCAGAATCGATGGCATCCTACAAGGTTGGAAACCGAACACTACTGACCAGCCGATGTGGTAGTCTTCGGCCTGTTTTAAACCAAGACGCTGATAACGGACTTGAATCTACTGTTGCTGTGTGCGTATCAGAGGGCCGGGATACATTCGTTTCATGGTTGAGTCGGCATAGCTACCTATGGTACCCTACACATTGAGCCTCCTGATACCGTTCCGAGTCAGGATACCATGTCACCCGGATATGCCATTACTGGTCTAAACGAGCAAGCTCGATGCCATCTTGATGTCCACGTCCGCTCCATATGAAAGGTCCCGTAAGCACCATACCATGTCATGCACAGCACAACACAACGAAAGTCCCAGGTAACATATTCGACCGGTATCAGACCTTTTCGGTGTAGCAGTTTCCCGTCGTGTCGTTGGCTCGGTCCGAAGCGTTTTGGTGTACATTCACTGATGGTTCAACTAGTCCTCACTGGCGGCCTTCTTCTTGGACTTTTTGCTCGCCGGTGCACCTTCTTTCTGGGTGTGGACCTTCAGTCTCGTCCAAGACTCTTCAGGGTCCCACTCGAAACCTTTCAGGTATGGCTCTTCCAGCTCGTCGTCGGCCTAGAGATAAAACGTCAATGGACTTGTCTTGGAAGCGTTCTGGCACCTCCCACCTTCTTCTTGAATTGTTTGTGAATGGCATCGAGAGCATCTTTGATGGTGACGCCCTTCAGATTTCGAGCCGTGACTTCCAGACCTAAGGGGAAGTGTAGGTCGATCTTCTTCACAGGTGGTTCCGTCAGATGCTTCTTCAGGATGGATGCGTCTTCGATCGAGCTGGGAGAGGTGTTGAGTTTCCTGCATGAGGTCAGTGGTTATTGATGAGGCTAGCTAGCAGATAGGATGCTTTACCAGCCTGTTTTCTGGGTCTCGAGTGCGACCGCGATCTTTGTACCCTCTTTCTCTAGTCCTAGTCAGCTCGCCATATAGAATGTCCACCGAGGGCCTTACCGAGGTCGTTCAGGTTCATGACACCAGGAGCACTAGATGTTGTTCTTCGCTTGGTCTCTTTTCCATGATCCTTGGGGGGCGAACCGGCTACGCCGCCGATGGCAGAGTCGACCTTTGTGAGTTTCGATGTGTCGGCAGACATATTGATGGTGGATGTGATGGATTGACGAGGTACAGATCTACTGAGGCTGGGGCCTAGTATGTAGTGACTAGAGAGGTGTAAGCAAACGAGAGGAGGAAGCAAGCAGAAAGGAAGGCTTACCAGGAACCAATCAATGGTTGGAGAGATGGGATTGATTGGCAGTGAAAATGCTTCAAGTTTGGTTGTGATGGTTGGTAGAAGGAAAGAAGAGGACAACAGGAGGAGAGCAGGATAGTTAGGTCAGGTCAGGTAGTGGGAAGGAGGTAGACGAGTGGACGCAATTGAGGGGTAAGACGAGGGTGGTCAGTGTTGAGGTTCACGAGCAGCACGGCATGAGTACGGAGTATGATCACGATCACGAGCACGGAGCGGTCGGTAGGAGAAGTGGGTATGGAAGCATCATAGTAAACTGAGTCACTGGCTCCCTTCGGCTCCTTAGGCGCCCTTGGGCTTCCTTCTGGTTGAGAGACGCAGACACAGACTCACGCGACAGGCACCTGAGCAGAGTAGTGAGCACTTGAGCAACATGTTACGTCGTAGCAGTGGGGTGCATGGACTAAGGGGCCTGGCCAGCTCAGTCAGGTGCTTGTGGCCGTGGTGGCGTGCTGCTAAACTCCACCCTCTTCAGGTCCCGCGAAGTGCCGCGGATGCTACGTAATAGTATGGAGAATGCAAAAATCCGGGGTAACCCTGCGCTAGGCATCCAGGCTTAGGGCCCTAGGGCTAAAGGCTCCTTAGGCCTGAGGCTTAGGTTAGGCGTGCTGCTACCAGCAGCATATACGGTACCTAATATACCTCTAACTACCAGGCACCTACCAGGCACTTACAGGTGCCCTGAGCCCTTTTGGTGCCGACCTAGGTACCTAGTACGTATGGACCTCACTATCCGTCCATCCTCAATCAAAACCCGGCAGTTCTCTGGCTCTTCCCCTTCCCCTTTCCCTTCGCTTTCGCAGGCCTCCTTCCAAAGGCTCCTCTTTCAGGTTGGGTCATGCTCAGTCCAGGGATACCCCCCTGGGTCTGGCTGGCGGCTTGACTCGATTCCGGTGCAGCCATCTGACTGCTTTGCACTTCCCTTCCCGGCAGCGTCACCCCAATACTGGTACTTCCTGTGGCAATGCTCGGCAGCACCGTTTGTTGCATGAAGGCATTCTGACTCATCTTGATCGTCCTGTCCAGCTTTTTCTGTAGACGAGCGGCGTGCCTGGCCGCCTTGCGTCTCTCTCGCGGGTCTAGCGACTGCGTTGCCATCTCTTCCTGCGCAAGCTTCCATCGTTGTGTTACCTGGCGGTACGAGTATTCGGCAGGATCTTCGTCTATCGAGTCCGGTAGGTGTGCTAGTATGCTTGATATATTCGGATCCTCAGAAAGCTGTAAAGAAGGTACCACCTCTTGAAACTCCGCATATCTTCGCAGTCGAGCTACTGCCGGCTCTTCTTGTACCAGAGGACTTTGAGATCCAGACACTTGAGAGGACCAGGCTCCTTCCTGGTCCGACTCCGGGGGCGGCGACGATACCTCCTCCCCTGCGATGGTTGCTTTGGGTTTCGCCGGCTCAGATTTGCCAATTCTCAAGCCCACATTACTCATGTGTGCATCGGCGGCAGCCTGTCGAACCAGTCTCTCCCGGTTGACCCGGTTTCGATCTGTGACTCTTTCTAGGAATGACTCCATATAAGATGCAATCAACTCGTCATAGAGTCCAAGGAAGTTGTCTTGGGAAGCGCCAGGGAGAAGACCAAGATGAGGAGTAGTCGACTCAACCGAGACGCCTTCACTGTTTCTCAACTCATCGAGCCATGACTTGAGGAGTTCCGAGTCCTGCTCCACGTCTGCAACTTGATACGCTCCAAGAATATCTGATAGCAAGTACATGCGGTCAATCTTGTTCTCCAAGCTCATGGCATGAATTCGTTGGGCAGCTTCGAAGAGTACATCCTCAAGATGGTAAGAAGCATGAGCTCTGTCTGATAAGGTTTCATACTCGAGCAGGCGCTCCCAATTTCGAAGGCGCGAGTCAAGAGGCGAGTCTGTGTCGCTCTGCGAGAGAGCGCCACCATCCTGCGTAATTCGCTGTTCGCGAACTTCATCATGCACAACAAAATCATCCAGTTCATCCAGTTCATCCTCGTCGACATATTTGGCACTTTGTACCCGGTTCCCAGTGGTTTCAGGGAGAGACAAGCTGAAGGTCTGCTTGAGACCATCCTCGGAGGTCTCCCATTGCTTTCCCATTCTATGCTTATACACCGCTTCGATGATGGTGCCATCCGTCAAACACGCAGCTAGCTTGAGAAAGCCGTCATCAGTCTGAGTAGGTGCATAGCCGGCGGCAACGGGCTTGACGGGACAGAGAACAATCTCGTTAACGTCCTTCATCCGTGCTTGAAGCTGCCGTGGTATCTCGAAGATCGAAGGATCTCGCAACGAGACGGTATTCCGGTTTGACCGGTCGGGTCCGAACTGATATACGACGGTGAGATAGCTCGCCCGTGAATAAACCAGCACGCAGGTCGCTATACAAGTCAGTGTCACTCGACCCGCTAGATGAACAGCCACTCACTTCGTGGAAACTCGCACAAACTCATGCGCAAGGACGAATCATCCCGTGCTCGGAAATGATTCCACGAACAAACAAGAGCCAATGGCTCAGTTCCCGATTGGTCTTTCCAACTAGCCTCGGATGAGGTAAAGATCAGTAAGCGTGAAGTAGTCAACACCAGAACGTGACCCGTTTGCCGATCGCTGTTCTGCACGTCCAGGATTTCATTCCCCTCTGATGAAGGGCCCAATCGCATGTCCACTGAGCCGACCAAAGCACCTGTGCGTTCAAACACGGCGGCAGATCGTCGGTTGCACACCAGAATACGGTCGATGTAGCCTTGTTCGCCCTTGAGCCAGCAAATTCTATGCCAGCCGTCGTAGTGTAGCCGACCATTGGTGGAAGGAGACATGCCCGTAGAATTCGCCAGGTCATTAGAACATGCTAGTTGCACCCGAAAGAGTACGCGGGCAGACCTAGCTCTTGTCCCCTTGAGTTTCCAAATGCTCCATAATCCATGGGTGTCTACCACTGCCAAAGAGTTCTGATCTTGAGGGTTCAAGGCCGCGTGCGCATGAGGGTTGCCTCCGGTTCTGGAAGTAGGAACGGTCACCACCGGGGTCGGTTGGAGTAGCGACCCAGCACTGTGCGACCCATTCCGGGAGTTGTCTGATGTGCTAGTGTCTGAACGCACGTTGTCGACCATGAGCGGGCGTAAAATGCTGGTGCCGCTTGATTTAACGACGAGGAACTGCGCCCGGTGTTGGTGTGCCGAAGAAGATACATGTAGTACAGGCTCTGCCGAGTTGGCCCAATAGCCTTGCGCTTGATGTCCAATGGCGGGAACACTATAGACCTGCTCCAATCCGGAACTGTCGCGGACGGGAACATCACTCGCATCCAAACCAAGCAGGCGAAGTATCGCCCCGCCAGGGCCTGCAGCAAAGGCCACAATAGATCGAAGGGGGCTGTTCCGTGCACCATGCTCAGAAGCCAGTCTAGCGTTGCCAAAAGCCAGAATGTTGCCGTTGTTTACAGACAGCGCAGCATAGGGGGGATCCGTCGTGGGCAAATGGAAGACCGCGAGCGCAGCGTCAGGGATTTGTTTGAGAAAGGTGTTCTTCCCAGCATGGGATGGCTTCCTTGGTGATATGATTTTGCCGCCAATACCGGCCGCATGATCCTCGATTGCATCACTCACGCGTAACTCATCCTCGGGCCCTTTCGAACGACCAGGCTCACCCGCCCATAGTCGCTCCTGGATAAGGGAAAATGCAGAGCCAGAATACAGATTGGAATGCGCCGGCTCAACGGTAGGATCGTGAATGGACTCAGGGCCGGTCCCATTCCCATCTTCCAGAGGAAGCTCGGATTGGATTTGAGTTTGACGTAGAAACGTCCAGCTGTGGAGTTGATCATCGTAGGTGGCGGTGCCAAAATGGCCGTAGCTTAGGGCATTTGATTCATGAGCGTGTTGTATACGCTTTGCCCGTTCGACATCAGCCATCCGAGGGAAGGATTATGAAGGTCTGCGAATGATGTTGCCAACAGACGAAAGACATTTTCGAGCAAGGCTCAGCCAATTGCCAATTCTGCTCCGGACCGGACAAGCGCGTCAAGAACGGTCTGAGTCTTGGTAAATAGCCATACAGCCTGAGATGAGATTTCAAGGTGCCAGTTGGTATGAGGTATAAGGTATTAAGTATTACCTTGTACTGCATGGAGTGACTATTGTACTACTGTACTACTTACTCCCTCCTGCATATCTCGACGTCCGTGTGATGAGGCGCCAAGCCAGCATCATACAATACCATATTGGCTTCAAAGATCCGCCGTTGGTTTACTGCCGATATGGATACGGCGGACTAGACGCTCAGGGAACCGCAGCTTTTTGAATGCGCCGTTGATGTCCTGAGTGGGATGGTCTGGTGTGGCCACTGAGCATGCAAGATGCAAGATGGTGACTTGATGTCGAGCAGGCAACTGCTAACACTTGTCATTGGCGCTGCTACTGCTATATCTGACCTAGAGTAGGCCGACATGCGATGACTGCAATCTACCCTCCCCCGTCCTGTCCAGCCTGGCACAGCACACCAGCTCAAGTATGGCCCACGACCGCCTTCGGCTGGTACGGTTCCTCCAGGTACTTGATCTCTTCAGCTGACAGCTCTTTGCCTCGAACAGCAGCTGCCTCGTCAAGCCTGTCGAGACTGCTGAACCCAACAATTGGCACAGTTCCTTTCTGAATGATCCACGCCAAAGCAACCTGGCTCTGCTTCCATCCCTTCTTCTCGGCCAGTTCTTGGACACGTTTGATGATCTCCTTGTCGGCCTCGGAAATGCCGCTGTAGATAGGGCTGTTTTTCAGGGTCGATTCGCGTGTGGTGGCCTCGGAGCCCAACGGCCGCGCAAGAAGGCCCCGATAAAGGGGCGCCCATGGAATCAAGCCGACACCCGTTTCGTGGCAGTAAGGGATCATCTCGCGCTCTTCTTCGCGGTAGCACAGCGAGTAATGGTTCTGCATCGAGATGAATTTGGTCCAGCCGTGCACTTCGGCGGCGTGTTGCAGTTTCGCAAATTGATAGGTCCACATGCTGCTGGCACCTGGTTGTACACACAAGGAATATTAGTATGATTCCAATTGCAATGCCGGGGAAAAGCAAAGATGAAGGACATTTCCATCTCGATCAAAGACTTGCTCGGCTTACCAATATATCTCACTTTGCCGGCTTGCACGAGGTCGTGCAGAGCCTTCATGGTTTCTTCGACCGGTACCTTCTTATCGAACCGATGAATCTGCAACAAGTCGAGATAGCTTGTCCCCAGGCGTTCCAGACTAGCCTCGACGGCATTGAAAATGGCCGCACGGCTCAACCCCCCCTGGTTGACGTAGTCCTTACTCTTCTTGATTAGGTCGGGGTACTTTATGTGGGACACGCTTGGTTCTTCGCCGACCGTGCCGAACACTTTGGACAACAGGACCAGCTTCTTGCGCGGAATGTTGTGTTTCTTGATGGTCGCCCCGATTAATTGCTCCGAGACGCCGTTGGAATAGACGTTGGCGGTGTCCCATGTATTGAGGCCACGGTCGTAGGCGCCTTTGAGGAGTTTGTCGACTTCGGCTTCATCGTCGAGCACCCAGGGCTGCCAGTCTTTGTGGCCTGGTAGGAGAAGAAATTGGTCAGTCGCTAGGACAAATGAGAAGGGCACTATTCGACACGTGAATGGCCAGGCCGTCTTGATCTTGAGTCAAGGCAGCCGGCTATCTGTTTCCTCTCTCTCACCGAGCCTACCGTCGCCTCTTTTGGTCGTCTTTTGACGTGAGACAACGAGATGCCAACCCCTAATAGAGTACAAAAAGGTAGAGATCCCAACAGAGATCCCACAGAGGAATCAACTCACCAATAGACATGGCTCCCAGGATGGGGACGGACACCTGAAGACCCGATGCGCCCAGCTGGACATAGGAGACTTTAGTATTGTCCAGGCTCTCCTGGAGAGATCTGGGAATGCCGGCGTCGCCCATTTTGATGTAGTACGATAAAGTTGGAGTAGGAGAGTTAACCCGCGCGGAAGTCTGACGTCTGAAGTCACCTAGAGATTGTAATCAAGTCGGCTACGCTCTAATCGTGCGTTCCAGAATCCGGGAAAGATATCGGACTATGCTGGGGATAGCTGGGCCGGCATGGGGATGGTTTATATATCCCGTATAATTCATATATGGGAAGAGACCGGCGACTTGCCGATTGGCGATGGCATCATCATCTAGGTGCCGGGTATAGCGGAGTTTGTACCCTCTAAAATCCAGCCTCCTCCTCCTCCTCCTCCTCCTCTCCTACAGGCTCCGCCCTCTTCTCCCTCTTCGTCCAATTGAAGCCATTACACATCCGCCGCCCCGTCCAACAAATAGCGTGGTCAGCAACAAATATCAAGAGCTAAGTATTTTACTGTGGTGGTATGCAATATTCCCGCCTTTATCCCAAGCCCACTCATCTCCGTTCCCGCTCCCCTTACGCCTCCAGAGAAAATTCACAGCGAATGCCCTTCTTGCCATATTTTGTTTCATACCATAGCTCATCTCCATCTGTTCTGGGTGACATGTAGCCATGTTTCATTTATGTTTCGTTTCTGCTCATCTGTGCCCAATCAGTATCAAATCCATAGCGTCCTCCTCTTCCTCTCCGTCATCCTCATCATCCTCCATAGCATTGTCATCACTACTTTCCGACTCGGACTCGGATTCGGAACCGACACCAGCTTCCAGCCCCTCGTGCTGACTCGGTGAACTTGGCCGCCCCCAGAAATCCAAGCTGTCGTCATCTTGCAGAGGTGTGGTTCCGCGTCTGGGTACAGGTTCCGCAGCAACCGTTTCCACGCCGCGCTGACCGGTGCCGAAATAATTGCCGTTTCCGACCACTGGCGATGGCGACCGGGTGGATCGAGCCGTCGGTGAATGGGGCAACAGCCACGACGACCTACTTGTCGGAGATCGTATTTCTGTCTCGATCGAACCGGGGGGCATCTCAATGGTAGCAGCCCTGGCAATGTCCACCGGCTGTGTCATCTGATCGGTCGGAGTGTGGCTTTGACTCGCCGTGATGGCCGCCTCACAGACTCTGGCTTCCTGGGCAGCACGTTCCTGTGCTTCCTGGAGTTGGGATGTCTCGCCGGCGCCTAGAAGCTCCAACTGGGTCGTGTTGTAAGATTCACAGATGGCGCATCTCAGTCCCAACCAGTGATACTTGGTGACGCTCCGGCTATTGCAATCGTTGCAGAAAATGTACGCCCTATTGTCGCGATATTCCTCGGGCATCGGCTGTTCTTCGATGTGTCTGTCCAGTCTCCGAAACTGGCTCTCCATATTGGCAATACTTTTGGAACATAGGGGGCATTTGTAGCTGGCATTGCACCATGCTGCAAAGCATGACTCGTGAATGCTGTGGCCACAACGCATAAATGCCACCGGCTTGTTAGAAGTGAACAAGTACTCTCCACAGATGGGGCAGTCACATTTGGTGCTCTTCTCAATGCACTTATGCGTGCTTTCGGCCTGGATTGACATACACGCCGCACACGTCTTGCAATGAAAGAAATCTTTGCCCAAACCCTCCCCCAGCCGGCATATGCCACAGTCGTCGCAGTGGTATATTGACTTGGCAGGGTCATTGTTCCAAAGTTTGCAGACAGGACAGTAATAACATGCGGCCTGGACATGGCACATCTTGCAGAATTGGCCCACTGGTTGGGGTGTATTGCAGAGCATACAGAGCATGTGCTTGGTCTCTCGGCGTGGTAGGGTATGGTTCTCCACCTCGTCATGACATAATCGGCATGTGTACCATCTCTCGCACAGGTTGCATTGCATTTTAACGTTGCGCTTATAATGAATACAGCCAAGCTCCGGAGTGGATGAATCTGCCGCAGAGTCTAGTACTCCAGGAGCGGCTTCGTCTCGGGGCGCGTAGGTGGGAACGAGATCTTCCGGAATGAGGTTGTAGATGATCTCTTGACTAGCCCCCGACATCATCGAGCTGGAGGATCCCGGTCGTAGAGGAGGATCAAGTGACCGCCAAGGCGTTTTGGCAGGCCGCATTCTCTGCGTGGTCTGATATCGCTCCATCATCAAACTATGGACAAGCCTCGACTTTTCGACTGGGGTGCTCGGTCCTTCCCAAATCGCACGGATTTTTTTTCGGAGAGGACCCATCCCATCATCTTCGGGTAATGTACCAGATGCATCTCGCTGGCGGTGGACGCCAGTATTATAGTCTTCCTGTCCAATATCCGCCAGGTGAGCGCTCAAAGACCCGGTGTAACCAGCCCCAAGCGGATCAGACGAGGCATGAGGTCTCGCATGAACCTCATGGACTCTGGATCTGTATGACAACTCTTGAGCAGGATTGAGTGAGGTTTCACTGCTGGTGCGATGATCTTCCAACAAGGATGGCCGCGGTGGTGACGAAGCTTCTGCTTCGAGTGGAGGAAATTCGGCTGTTGTTTGTAGTAATGATTCATGGCCAGAGTCATCCATTGCCTGTAGGGGAGGAGAGGGAAACTGGTCGAGGCCGTTCAACTGGTTGGCCCATAATTGAATGGTCCGGGTTATGGACTGCACAGTTGTCTCTTGGTTCTCTCCATCCGGCTCCTCCAGCGTAGGAGGAGGTGATGTGTTCCACAGCCGGGAAGGATTCCACCGTTGCAGATCAGGGACGGCAGGGAGGAAACTGGGCGACTCGTCTGCACTACTACTGAGTCGAGAGAATCGCCGTGCTTGGCGCAGGACGGGTTCGACGATGAAGGAGGGGAGATAATCACTCATTGAAGTTGAGCGATATGCATGCTCTATGTACGGACGTCGTCAGCAAAGTCGGGTCTGTCGCACGTGCAGAGGAGAAAGTACTCAGTAGTAGTCGACGACAACCCCTGCGAGTGGGAACATGGGGGAAAGGAGAAAAGAGAGTCGAGAGTCGAGAGTCTGACGTCGTGGCAAGGAGAGATCCATGAGGTGCCGCCCCGGCTGCCAGGTCGCCTGCCATCGCCTGGAGGTGCCTGTCTGACATGTGGATTATGTACGGTATCTCCGCATTGTGTCCCGTGACCGTGGTTTGTCAGCAAGGCTGGCATCAAACAGTGTAGTACTACGGAGTACATGATGAGGGGTGGAAGCATTGATGTGATCGTCCATGGATACAATTACAGCCAATGGCTTAGTTGTCATCGCCATACGCTACGATGTTGTGTTCGGCGTCACTGCGCCCGGGAGCACTCGCTGTCGCTCTCTCAACCCACGAGATAGCTGTGTCGACAGCCGTCTCAATCGAGATCAAGAGACGGAGTCTTGCTATCCAATACTCCACATGGTCAGGAACCCCCGTGCCATATGGTTAAACATTGGGATTCAGTGGCTCGCATGAGAGCTCCACTTATCGTGTTTGGTACACCCACCAACTCGGCCGCTTCACTGCACTGTACAGCAGGCATCACATGCACACACAGAACCAGATCCAAAAAAAAATATATGATATCCTTTTGTTCGAGAGACAAAAACTTTTTCCAGGAGCCCCTTTGATATGGGGGTCCTGGAAAGTTAAACCCGGGTTCGCAGGGTTTTTCCGTTTCGGCTGGCTGGTTGGTGTTAACCCGGGTTCGCAGGGTTTGATTGTTGAACTTGGAAGGAATTGTTGTTGTTGTTGTTAAACCCGGGTTCGCAGGGTTTTATCGAGACTCGAACGGGGGACTGTTTCGCCTAGAAGATCGCCACCTGCCACTTTGTTGACTGCCGTGTTGTTAACCGCTCGGCTAAGTGGTTTGACCTGAACTCTCTTCTAGGGGTCTTTGCGTTGTGGATAAAATGCGGTGAATTAAAATATAACCCTTGAATTTTGGTGGCTCATGTGACCGATGCTTCTCAGGGTGCCTGTCCTGGACTTGCACATGACAAGCAGACTCACTGTTCCGTCACAAGTTCTCTCTTGTCACACGTACACCCATAGACCGCTAACGATACGAAAAAGCCGTTTGAGGACATCTTGAGCAGGATACTCATTGATGCCTGGTGCCCCCGTTCTCTTGTATTGGACGTCTAGCCCGGCCTTCTCACGCTTCCTGCTCACTTTTACCTTCATCTTCTCTTGCAGTTTCTTCCAAAGCTCGCAGACTGGGTTCTATTTCCGAGGGTTCAGTGATGGACCAGACACCACCGCCCTTTGCTGATGATCGACCAACTTCCTTTGACACAAGGTTTCGACCAACTTTTCCTGGTCCAAGCCCGAGGTATCGACGGGTTCCTGCTTCTCTGTCCAAGTACTTGATCGAGTCCCACCACAAAACGGTGTCGATGGCTTGCCTAGCAAGATTGTTTTTGAGGTCTTCCTTCGAGCTGAATGGACGCGCGGTCACATTGCTGATGCAGGGCACCCGGCCAGGAAATGTCACTTTGTCGGGATCTAAAGCTTTCTTCATGAATTCATAAGCCGGCATCATGATCGGACTATGAAACGCCGATCGTGACTTCAGCTCGACTGCCCTGGGATCATGTCCGCCAAATTCTCGGATGTGGACTAACAGGTTGCGAATGCGTTGAAAGCTGCCGCTGAGGACAATTTGATTCTTGGAATTGGCATTGGCGAGGGAGACCTGTTGAATGGCTGGTAGGGCACTCGAGTCATCTTTGGTACCTTCAGCTCCTTGACTGAGGAACTCTTTCACCGCTGCGATCAGTGACTCCAGCTGCTCCGGCTCGCAAACGAGGGCCACCATGCCAAAGTCTTCACCCGACTCTTCCTTGGCCTTTCTCGTGCATTCTCCCATGACCTCGCCTCGTTTCCGAACCAGGTCGAGGGCATATGCATATTCCAGATTCCCAGCCGCAACGAGGGCAGCGTATTCTCCCAGACTGTGACCCAGCGTGACATTAATCACCTCGTCCGTCTTGAATCCAAACTCGTGCTCGAGCACCCTCAGGATCATGACCGACACCGCCATTATCGCAGGTTGCGCATTTTCCGTTTTGTCCAGCATATATATGGGACCTTCATCGATGAGGGTGGAGAGTTTGCAATGAAGAATGTCGTCCATCTCCTCTAGGAATGGTTTGCATGTTCTAGGAAAGGCTTCCACCCAGGGTCTCGTCATGCCTTTTCTCTGTACTCCATGACCAGGGAAGAAGAGCGCGGTCCGAAGAGCTGGCTCGGGAGTACTGGCATAGGTTCGGAAGGGTCGAGGGAGGCCTCGTCGCAGGCCGTACAGGACCGGTCGTGGAGGTCTGTACATCGTGGAGGGTGGTTCAAGACGAAGGAGGTCGCTCTACGGCATCATGCGCTAGTATTGGCATGAGTGGTTGCCCAACATTCAGGAAGGATTATCAATCGGCCTGGTCAATGCAGATCTGGAACATCAAACAGACGAGGAGCAGATATGGAAGCGTTGGAGGGATTCCTTGCGCCCGAGAACCGGGGCATGGGGAGGACTGTGGAGGAGCTCACGATCCGGAAATACACCGAGTTGGTTTCCGAGTTCACGTGGGGTCCGCCTGCCGCATTCAGTTCTTGTCTATAAAACTCCTCTCCAGTGGCACCAGCTGTCAAGACAATTCTTGTTGCTTCGTATGTTCTGCCAAACGTTACTTCATGTCAGGATCGACACAACTGGCGTAAATTGCATACCTATCGCCAGACTGGCAGGGGCGCTATTGGATTCAGTGCAATTGCGACTGCCGGGACTATACCAGGAACTATACTTTAATCTATCAAAGATGCTGCGCTTCAGTTATATCTGTAGACATACTCCCAAGCCGGTAGTATTGATCCCTTCCTTCGGTTACACAGATGCAGGTCACAACGCTGATCCGCCCTCATCTAGCCAGACCAACTCATGACCACTCTTCCCCTCCGTGTCACACCCGCTCGTTTCTGACAGAGCATAGCGCGGAAGAGGGACAGGATCCGTGACATACTGAGGTATGGAGCCGGAGCGGATCTCGACGTCGGTTCTTGCAGTGATAACCCCTGTGGGCTGACCTGCAAAATGCTGTTCGTCTGAGGCTCTAGCTTGGAGCGAATGAGGCGTGGACCGGCCGAAACCCCCTCTCCTGTCCCGTCTTTGAAGGTCTCCATCGCCCAAGGGCCCTGTTATTGTAGTCGTGGTGCCCCAAAATCCGTCGCTGGAATATTTCCAGCCAAAGGTGTCCAAGCCAATATCATCCACTGCGGGAGCATCGGCGCTGAATACCAGGACACGTCTGGTGCAGGCATATAAAAGCACATCTAACCAGCCGCAGGATGTGATAGCAGCCCCAGCCAAACAGTACCACCAATATGGGACTGGACTTCCCGTCATGGACGCCATGCGACCGCCTGCAAGTGGTAGAGTGCAGATCACATAAACCACAGGATAGATGACCATGTATCGCGCAGCACGTCTCAGAACCGCGGCATTGCTTCCATTATCGGGGAGAGCCAGGGTCCCTTGTGAGTTGCGCCGTGACTGGGTGCGAATTGAGAGAAATATCAGCGCATATACGGCGACAGTTCCAAACATGCAAATGAAAATCCAGAAATAGTGTAGCCAGAGGCGGAGGCTCTCGTGTTTATGGTTGATCCAGCACTGTATTGAGATGAGCAGTCTGAGCAGCTGCACAGGAAAGAGGTATCTTACCCATGCGCCAGCCCTCACGTACAAGTCTCGATCCATTGCAACACCAATGGCGGCCATCCCATAGACAAATATCCACGCGCATGCGATTCCTGTAATGAACGCCTTGTTGGAGACTCGTTGGCCCTTGACCAGGAAGAAGTAGGTATGAATGGCAATTGCAAGAATGAACACCCCCGATGCTAAATCTCCGGTGGAGATGAACCAACCATTCGCCCAGCACGTCGTCGTTCCAACCTGGATCTTATCTGTTGCGAGGTAACGAGCAGTCAGTGTAAAAGCCAAGGCTTGTTGAATGTCGGCCAGAACCAGGTTGTATATCAGGAGGAAGAACTGGTTAGCACCATTCCGAAGCTGGCCTGTGAAGTACCAGGAACAAAGTCGATAGGTAAGATAGGTGAACAGGATGGAAGTGGCAACGAGAGAGAGGATGCCGAAGAAGGCGACAGCCACCAGGCCGTGTCGCAAAATGTCTGGCAGGGGATCCAGCGTGCTGCTCGCCGGAGAGGATGGGCGGGAGGCCATGATAGCCCGGTGAATCCGAAAAAGGTCGTTACATAGAGCTCGCGACGGAGAGGTTGGATATGCTGTATATTAGTATGTGACGATTACCTATGTCACCTACCAAAATATTGGCCATGGGCCTAGAACGGCAGCCAGAACGCATGTTCTTTGACCAGCATGCTAATGACCTTCGAAAATGAAGCGAAGGTGGACACTTAATTCCTCGATGGCCAACGTTAATGTGACTGATCTTTGTGCTGTGTACATGGTAACACTGGCTACCCGGTCCTATTTCTGATAACCGGTTTCACAAACCACATGGACAAGAAGCCATGTAACACTCGGCTTCACAGGCTAGGAAAACTTCTTGACACTGCACCAATCATTGGCCGCAGCTGGCTTCTCGTCGCTTGCGCAGGAACGCCTTCAAATGCTTGACTGGGTTGCTGGGTAGCCCATGGCCTGTTGATGCAATCTCCTCAGTTGGTCCTTTTGCAGTAGAATGTTACCTCGGACTTAGACAGTGGCCCTTTTCTTTTACCTTAGAAGGAGCTCGCTGATTCCAAGGAAGGCAGCCTAAGGTAAGGAAATAGCTTCAAACGTTGAGTCTGCATGGTTATCGAAAGCAGAAGGCTGAAAGACTATCAGGGGTTTTGGTGATGTACGACTTCGACTCGGAGCGTCAGACTCGGGTGTACTCCGTAGTTGTTGGCTTAGCTGTTACAGGGTACATATCCCTATCTTTAACACCTCTGGTCTGTCGGCTGCCAGGGTCGGTGGAGGGCTAAGAGTTGTATGTCGTCAATGTGCACGCCAACCTGATGTTGAGCAGACTGCGCCGAAGTACTCCCTACTCTTAAGAGACGTATTTAAGAAACGCTGGAATTGAGGGGCGCAGTAAGATTCCTGAAGTTATTTAGGTAGGTTCTGCGCTGCTCCCACATGCTTGATTCAGATGCAAGACCTAGTAGCACTGCATTTGTCCCGGGCAAGCTAAGCACACGTAGATATTGCAACCGTACAGCCAACGTTCCCAAGCTCCTCTTTCTGCATCCTCTTGGATACATTTTTATATGCAGGGGGGCCTCACTCCAAGGACATATTATGAAGGCTGCGGCTCGAAGTGGTAGAGAAGGATATAGCCTGTACCAGATAGGGTGCCGGTCAGCAACAATCATTCAATAAGCGTTAAATTTTGTGTACACGCTGACAGATTGTGTCAAGGAAGGGTCAGATAAGTATATATTTGAGAAATTCTGCATCAAGGCCTTTGTGTTGGTCTTTCAGCATTGCAGAATTCACGTTTCGATCATCATTTGGAGGGAGGCAAGTAAAGTAGGTGGACTGACCTTGCCGTATAGAAGCTTAGCATGAGGTTACAAGAACTGTTATGTACCCACCATCCGGGTATCAAAGAATCGGCCGACCTGATACATAATAGGTCATCAATGCCTGGAGCGTGAGCGTGAGCGTGAGGTGCAGAAAAAGGCGCAGTTGAGGTTGAGGCAGAAAAGGTGCGGCAGATTTTGGTTGCCATGCCACCCAAAATATCGAATATCCACACAAAAGTTGCGGCCCGAAGAACAACCCGGCGACATCATCCTGCGCTTCTATGCCACCAATGCAGCTTGTGCTTGTGGTGCAGCCCGATTGTGTACTCCCGTACCTACCAAAGCCATGTACATTTCCATCCCATGACGGTTTCCTTTACAAAGAGCTCAAGAAGAAACACGAACAGTCCAGCCGTCTGGCTCTTGTATCAAGTATTCATACCCGCACCCTCCTGCATCCCCGCTGATTCATGCCTAAGCGGTGAACGGACGCCGCCCCGACCCGTGCGAGCAGAGCACCGTGTACGGTCCTTTTCGCCATGCGCCTCAGCGCTGCATCCCTTCTCCTTCCGCTCCTCTATACGGAACGAGCGGTCGCAGACGACTATTCCCCCTACTCCGATCCCTTGTTCGGACTTTCGGACGCTGCCCTCCTCGTCAAGCGCCAAAGCTGCAACTCGGGCTTGAACTCATGTTCGGGTCTAGGAGCCGATTCTGTCTGCTGTCCATCAGGAACAAATTGTGCCTTGGATGAGGCCGGGCATATCGCATGTTGTCCTTCCAATGCAGTGTGCACAGGGACAATAGCTGGCACACTCACTGGGTCAGGTTCAGGCACAGGGTCAGCAACTGGAACCTCAAGTACCAGTGGAGGTCCCGTGCTTGGAGGAACGACCAGTTCAACCACGGCGAGCTCTCCCCAGATTACTTCATTGACAACCGGCGTTTCTGGTGGCGGTTCCACGGTCCCAAATAATTTCTATCCTTTCATCTATATCCCCACAACCTATGCCAACGCCGACCTCTGTACCAGCGCATACTCGAGTTGTCAGTCGGCATCGACATCTTGCTTGGTATCGCTCGCGGGAGCCAATGGCGTCACGGTGTCCGGGTTTGGAGGGGGCATCACCGTGCAAGGGACGTCAGGCACGGTACTGAGCTCAGCAAGCAGCATATGCAGCTCTCTCAGCGCCGTCGGATGCTATAATTTGCAAGAGACTCAGTGCAGCATCTTTGGGAGCGGCTCCGGGGGTACTGCCACGACCACGACGGGATTTGTCCAAGTTGGAAACGATGGACCGCGCCAGACTGCTTGCCCCGGAATGCTCTACGCAGCAGGTGCCGGGGCAGTGTTTGGCGCTGTTGGTGGACTGATATAAAAGTTTGGGAGCGTAATGGAGTTCTCTGAGCGGTCTCTGCACAGCGTGACTGGATGTTGAATCTCGACAAGTAATGGACATATGACGACGGTACGACTTGTTCATTTGAGCATTTGAGGAGCACACTTACCTGCTGTTGGCACACAAGTGGGCTTTGGGGACAAACTAGACCGGCGGGGTCCAAGTATGGATGGGTCCACGATGTACAGATACTACTAATCGGATGTGAGAGTTCTATTCCTGGACTCGTCCTTTTGCTGGTCTCATTTTTCCTTATGGTTTGACATCGCCACGCCTTCAGTTGTCAAAAGCAAAGACTCAAGACTCTGTGCAATCATCCGTCTGCGCACCCAACGCCAACACTGATGGCGCACCCTCGGAAAACGAGTTCAGCTCGCATGGACTGCTCCAAATGATTAGTGGTGCCGTCCTTCATGTTGGCCTCGTTGAGAACAACGATCGCCCCGCAGCTTCCCGGCAAAGAGGCTGAGGCTACAGAATAGCGCCCCTTGTCTCGAGGAATATGACTTTACTTGACACCAGTGGCTGTGTCCTACGCACGCAAGGCTAACGCGATTGCAGCTGTACCTTGGTATGCTGGTCCGCTATGTGGTGGTCTTCACAGCCTCGCTCTGGTCAGTGGCATAATAAACAGATTCGTGCACCCAGCCAACTTAGTGCTGTTAGGGTGCACGGGTATCTGTGGTCGTTCAAGTCACCCATTCCTATTCCATCTTCCATGTTCATTACAATTCTTCGGCATTGACTTCCGTTCCTTTTGAGTCGAGTCTCTATCAGAGCATTTGCTGTTACTACGAACCAACATAATAACGGCATGAAAGTGATCATTGTCGGCAGTGGGCTGGCAGGGCCTGTTGCGGCCCTCGCTCTACAGCGGCTCAATATAGCCAGCAAGATTTTCGAGCTGCGCTCCGGGACGGCGTTCGAAGGTGGCAATATCGCCCTCGCCCCGAATGCACTCCGTGTTCTGGACCAGCTCGGGGTGTATGATCGGATAGCAAAACAAGGCTACAATTATGAGGAGCTCCAGATCTTGTCTTCCCGAAACTGAGCCTCATTGGAACCGTACTGAACGGCAGTCAGAAAAGATACGGATACAAAGCTCTCAGGATTTCCCGAGGCATTGTTCGGCAGACACTTCTGGAAGCTGTTCATGAACGAGGCATCGAGCTCCGCTACAATTCCAGATTAGTTGACGTGCGAGAGACCGCCCAATCCACCGTCATCGCAACCTTTGCCGATGGGCATATTGAAGAGGCCGACTTTCTGATCGGGGCCGATGGTATTCACTCCCGTGTGCGGACTTACCTCGACCCCACCAGCATCCCCAGATTCAGTGGCCAAATGGGTGTCGGCGGGACTCTTCCACTGTCGAAACTGCCAGAATCGTACAGGGATATGTACATGCCGTGTTTAATCCTTGGGAAGCTCAATTCACTCTTGCTTATGCCGTGTACCAATTCTGGAGATAGAGTCGGTGTGGCGGCGACAGTCGAGGCCCAGGATCGAACACGTGAGGGTTGGGCCCAGCTTCAAAACGACAAAGAAGGAATCTACACTGAGTTGCAATCGCACCATGAGAATGACAGTTGGCCGGAAGTCGTTCATGTTGCTTGTAGAGACATCGAACCATCGTCCCTCTCAATCTGGCCGTAAGGTGGGCATGTTTCTGTTGGCCCATACCACTGCTGATGGCGTCGAACAGATTCTTCCAGCTGCCTGAACTGGACTCCTGGACCAGCCACTCTAACAAAGTCATCGTCATTGGTGATGCGGCGCACGCCATGCCACCGACCGGCGGGCAAGGAGCCGCAATGGCCTTTGAAGATGCCATCACTCTAGCCGACACCCTTGCACTGATCGACGGCAAGGACGAAGATCCCGCGGAGTCTGTGAAACAGTGGCAGACGGACAGGCGAGAACGTACCAAGAAGATCCTTCAGTTTACTTCGACCGGGGGTAACATGAGAAAATCATCGGTCAGCACATACAAACAGATCATCAAGGAATGGGTGATGTGGGCTTATTTCTTGTGGGTCGGCAAGGAGGCTAGAACCTCCTGGATCTATGAGTATGAGACGAAGAGAGCCGTGCCGTGAGGGTGTATATGGTTTTCAAAGAGCGCTGATATTCGGCAGAAGGCGCTTCGGACCAACACATTTGGAAAGAGGTACATCTATCTTCTGTACAGAAACATTTGGGTTCACTCGACTGGGAGCAGACTCCTTGCAAGGTAATCTCCGTCGTCCGACAAGATTCGAATACAGCGCCTTTGCTGCGGTAGGAGTAGGCAGTCCGACAGCTCCGTTCCCAAACAAGGTGGGAGCCCGTGTCCCAACACCCCATCAACGGGTAGACTCTGCTTCTTTTTCACGGCCGATGGTACAATACACCTTATTCAGCAGCCCAGCAAATCAAGCAACCGCAAGTGAGACACGGGTTCGCAAGACGGGCTCCCGGGAAGCAAAGCATCGGCTCCAGACGAAACCCGTTGCTCACGCTCAGTACCCAGACCCATGTTTGCAGCCGACAGCCGGTCTGGACGACCATCCATGACATCAAGATTCTCATTTCTCATATGGCGAGAGGCTTAGGCACGACTCGATGGATTGGACCTTCCCCAGACTAGATTCTCCAGTGCCCGTACCCCGGACAATTCTGCCCTGACTTCTGCAGCTCTTCCCGGTCGGCGGGTGGACACTGCTGCTCATCTCAACCGCGCCCAATCCCCTGCCTCCCCGGTCATCTCGATCTGCCTCGGGCTCGTCGCACAAAGGTCTACTCCAGAGATCGTGACATGGTCTCCCAACCTCCAGGACATCGACGACGCTTTTCCACGGCATCATCCCGTCCCTCCAACGGCTTCAATACTTCCTCGGGTCATATTTGCAGGGAGCCTGCGATCCTCTGGCCAATCAAACCGTTCCGCTACGCACGCCCGCGGGATCTTTGCGTGAAATGCAGTCATCCAGGCGACTACTGGCGGCTTCCAGCATCGCTGCATACACCTTCCGTCGTCATGTGACGAGGTCGAAAAGCCATAAGTAGGCCGTAGGAAAGCTTGGGATCGGTCTCTCTTCCACTGGCAGTTGTGGGTTATATCTCAGCCGTCAGACCTTTGCTCAGGGTATCTCTCTTTGACCAGCTTCTTGCCCAAGATCATTCAGCATGAAGCTCTTCTCCATTCTGTTGCCTCTCGCTCTTGTCATGGCGGACGCTACTTCCGCGCTCTCCAACCGCGACGGCGGGGGCTGGAAGGACTGCCTTTCCCAGGGCGAAGCAGAATCGATTGTCAACCAGTATATCTCGATTTTGACTCACACAAACGTCACAGCCGCCAATGCCACAGCCCAGGCTGTGCTCGACAACAACTATACCGAGATCAGCGACTCGATCCTGTCGCTCGAGGGTCAGCCAGTAAGTCCCCTGTGCAGTCTTGTCCTCGGTTTCTGGGCGCCTAACGTTCTTGTTCTTCAAGCTCGGAACCGCAACCTTTGCTGGCAAGCAAGTGTATATCAATGGTGTTCTCAATGCGCCCCCGGTCCAGGGAGTCAACACACTCGAGATCCTGGTTGCCGGCTGCACCAAGATCATTTGGTATTGGCTCTTCACTGGAATTGGCAGCGCACAGTATGAGGTCAAGGGGTTTAACTTGTTCTCCATCACCGAGGCGGGTCAGATTGGCCAGGTGAACCTGGAGTTCAATAGCATTGCTTGGGGGCTTGATACGGGATATCAAGTCATCTTCCCTCCTGGGGGAGGTTCGCCGACTCGAAACTGAGTCTGTAGGCTTCAAGGGATCATGTGTGGTGCTTCAAGATATGCCCAATCTAAAGATTCAATGGTTAGATAGGATTATCGAGGCTGGAAGGCATATGCCATCACGAGAGAAAGTAGATCGTGCCCAAAGCCAATCTCAGTCGGTTAGCGATCTCCTCTATCTCTATGAAATTGACTGCGCCGCATGAGGAAACCTCCCATAGACTAGAAAAAATGTTGCAAGCTGGAGCTGGAATGTCAACCAAACCTCCTGGTAAGGACGAGGACGCCGCTGTGGAGGTTTGATGATGGCATCCTCGATGACGAACTTCACATTCAACGACAGTAGGTAGGTAATATTGGGGTCAGGAGCTGTAACGGGTGACACAGTTTCGCCGTGATACCGCAGTTCATTTGCGTCGCTGGCCGCTGGGATCACAAGTGAAGGTAGTAGAGGGACGACGCCTGGCCGATTGGCGAGCTCAAAATAAATTTAATCTTTTATCGGGGTTTGTTGACCGAGAGAGACGGCCTCACACCCTTTCTCGGACTCGATTCACTCCCATCCGCTTTCCGAGACTCTCTGTCAACACGACCTATGATCCCGGGTGGAATCAGCAGTGCGTAGGCAGCAAGCGGACCATGACAAAGAAGAAGCCGAAAGCTCCTGCGCAGTCGACTGAGAAGAGTCCTAAGCCTGACACGACTCTCTCTTCCATCGACGCGACCAGTGCTCCGACCCCGACCCCGACCCCGACACCACCGCCGCCGGGGCAGCTGTCGTCTAAAGGAAAGCCGGCGCAGGCGTCGACGGCGCCTTCTCCCTTGGTGATATGCCGCAATAAGTACGGAGCAATTGGTCTCTCGTTCCATCTGGAGGCATTATCCCACGCTTGGACGTGGCCGGGGGTGTTTGAAAAGCTAACCGTTTCCGCAGGCATTGGCGACATATATCCTCCTACCACGGGCAATGGTTGACTCTTCCCCCCGAAGTGCTCGAGAGTTTGGCCTTCAACAACTTCTATTCTCCCCGCCCCAAGCCCATCGACCCGGCCGTCTTCTTCGACCTCGTCAAGATCAGAAGATTGATCGAAGATGCCACTAGTCTCGCCGTCCGAGCCGCGAACGGCACCACCGCCGCCTCTCTACACACGTCCTTGAATGCATCTAACGGCGTGTTCAACGGAGCGGATGCGGAAATACTGGGCATAGGCTCTGCAAGAGGTGGCGGCGGGGCCAAACTGAGTCGGGAACGGAGATATCGTATGAGAGAACATGCTACGCAAAAGCTGTCCCATGCATACCAGCTGGACGAAATCGCGGCCAGTGTCGCCACCATGCAGGCGGCGTCGGCAATAGACGATGTCGCGAAACACGTTCTACAACGCAACGTGGAAGATCCGGACGCACAATATGTGCACTTCTTCCACGAAAAGGTCCCCTCTTTGGGTATGCCCCAGCATACGAGTCTGGATTCCCTGAACGATGTCATTCGCCAGAAGCCGACCGACCCATCTCCATACCGAACCAGAGCGGTTGCACGAATCTTCAAGGACGACTTTGAGGGTGCCGCGCGAGATTGTACAGATGGACTGGCTGTGCAACGGCTATACCATCCACAACATCAGACCGATGGTTGGGATATGATTTTGGCGAATGACGCTACCAAGACCGGTCGAGACCATCGCGTTGAGGAGAAGGACCAGCCCAGCAGCCTTGAGCCCCAACTGCTCTTTCACCGTGGTGGAGCATATCTGACCCTGGCGTGCGATAACATCGGACGAGCATTACAAGGTGCACGTCCACGGGACCCTGTCTTGGAAGGCCTCCAGCACAACGACGAGACGGCAGGTCATCCCGTGACAGATGCAGAGAGGGAAGAAGCAGAGACTCGAGCAGAGGCACGCAAACTAGTCCGAACGTATGCGAAACGGGCTCTTCGAGACTATACGGCCTTTTTGTCACACCTGGACTACACTCCTGGGCTGCCGGTGGAGTATACAGAAGCGTTGCTGGAGAGGCTAAGCTCCACCACCTTGGGCAATGGGCTCACAGAAGCTCTGACCAAGTATGAGAACCAGAAGCGTGGGCAGGAAGCCCACAATCTACCTCCCATTCCGCCTCCATCGGTGCGCAGATTGAACACCCTGTTTGCAGCCGTGCCTCCTGATGACATACCCCCCTACCCCCCCGAGGCGGATACAGCTCAACACCAAGATCCTCCCATTTTCTCGCTCTCAGACTTCTCCGAAGCGGTCACGTATCATCCGCTGCTGACAGAGGTCTTGCACTCCCTGCTGCTCTGTCATTGCCTCCTTCAGACATCAACAAAAGAACATCTGCGGCACGCGTATATGACGGCGCGGATTGCCCGGATCTGCGACGGATACCCGATCTTCCTGGCACCACGCTCACCTGCCCGGGCAGACTGGATAGAAGTCATCCGTCGGTCGAAAAATTGGCTGGGCCTGGAGGCCAGCTGGGAGCGTTTATGTTCCCCTGTTCCACTCTCGCAACATGACCACAAGCCCCCGCCAAGCAAGCGGAAAGAAGATGTAAACGGGAGTCTAAAACGGACCAAACAGGGTGAGATCAAGGAGGCAATGGTAGAAGAGCGGCTGATGGCACAAGAAACGTCCAGAGTTAGTGTTCAAGCCCAGGAACCGAAGGCTGCTCAAGAAGAGGAAGAAGCTGCCCGCGAGAAGGAGAACCGAACAAAAGTCGTCGATAACGACATCAAGGAGACAGTTAACGGGAGTGATACCAGGTCGCATTCGTCAACACGACGGTCTCAGATGGAGGGAAAGAAATCTTCCATCAGGACGGAACGAGCAGAAGCCATTGCCCGGTGGATCATGGAGGCGCCTCCACCAAGCTCAATTGACGGAGGCAGCCGACCGAAGCGGAAATCCGGGGTAAAGGCGAGGTTGAGAAAGGCAGCGAGCGCAGCCTCGAGCTTGAGGGAGACTGGCTTGGAGCAAAGTGTGGATAGTCTCGACCTCGTTCATTAAGACGGGGCAGAGGTCAGAGATCGATGTTGAGCGGCATCATAGGACGGGCTTAGGGCTTTAGTGCCACCCTCGTACAGCTGAAAGCTGATAGAGAAACCTCAATCCAGAGCATGAGACAAAGTGGTGCTTGTACAGTATCCGTACATCTGCTCGTGGATATATGTATCAGTACTCCGTACTCGATCTTCCGTACGTTGTGATATTGATGTTCGGTTATCTAAGGTCCGGCGGAGCAAGATGACCATTGACGCTGGTGTTGAGATACGATTCAATTGACGTCGACTGTGAAGACGCCGGTGCTGAACGGAGTAGATACATCTAGATCGATATAGGAGGTACTCCGTCTACCTATCCTTGCGCCCCGGAGTCCTTTTCTTCCAAGCTGGCGAGCGTGGCAGTATCAATTCCCTTCCTCCAATGACGCCCGCCACCCACACTACCGACACCGACACCGACATCGACATAGCCACCACTTCTCCCTCTTCACCCCAGCCGAGAGCCCCTAAGCCCTCCCATGCCTCCTCCGCCGCCGGCTCAGAATCTCAGTCTCAGCATCACCAACCCATTGGTCCTCTACCGGACGCTCGTGGCGACCAAAAAGATCCGGCCAGATCCAGCCCAGCACCGCCTAGCGCTGCAACTGCAGAAGCTCTACTTCCGGCTGAAAGACTACGCACCCGAAGTCGAGTACCGGTATCGGCTGGAGCGGATCGGACGCCGTGTCAACAGCAACAGGCATCCCAAGGAAGATGGCACCAAGCAGAGGCCTGAGGCCCGTCGTCAGACCGCCAGCCAAAGCACACAGGCCGACCGGCCCTCTACTTCTCGGGGCATGCTGACTTCTCTGCTCTCATCCACCGGCAGGCTCTCTGCAGCCTCGGCCTCGGCCTTAGCCTTGGTCACGACGACACCACTGCACCACTCGGCCGTCCAGATCGACTCGCCGCAGGGGATGCTGCTCTACGGCGAGGTGGGACGGGGCAAATCCATGCTTCTGGACCTGCTGTACACGTCGCTGCCGTCGAGGAAGAAGCGCCGCTGGCACTTCAACACCTTCATGCTGGATATCTTTCGACGCATCGAAGCCGCGAGACTCGAGAGGCTCGAGGACTCTCAGCGTCCCAGACCGAGTCTGTTCGGCCCACGCCCCGGTGTCGGTCTTTCAGACCACGAGCACGTCGTGCTCGCTCTGGCCAAGGACACTATCAGCGAAAGCCCGATCCTCTTTCTCGACGAGTTCCAGATGCCGGACCGGACGGCGTCGAAGCTGATCAATAGCTTCTTCACCGCGTTTTTCCACCTCGGCGGCGTCCTGGTGGCCAGCTCGAACCGCATGCCCGAGGAGCTGAGTAAGGCAGCGGGCGTCGAGTTCGGTGGCTACGGCTACGGTCACGGTCACGGTCACGGGCCAGGTCGTCGACATGGCATGGGCGGCTTTTTCGGTCTCGGTTGGGGTCTGCGCCGCGCCAGCGAGGGTGAGAGGGCGGCGAAGACGGACTTCGGCCTGTTCCTCGACATTCTGAGGGCGAGATGTGAGGTGTGGGAAATGGAGGGCAACAGGGACTGGAGACGAGAAGACTACGCTGCCGAGCTGGTGGGGGATGACGACGCCAGCGACAGCGAGAACGAGAACGAGAATCAGAATGAGAGTGATCCCACGGTGACGGACACGGAGAAGAAGCCTATCTCAACCGCGACCGCCGTGGCTGCAGACGCAAGACTATCTTCAGACTCGCCGCCACATCACCATATCAAGCTCCCCTCATTAGACGAACCAAAGCCCGTGTGTTCGTCTTCGGCACTTGACTCGGATGTACGCCTGCTCAACCCCTCAGCAACATGGACTCCGACCACGCTCACGGTCTACGCTCGGCCGCTGCGTCTGGAAACGACGCACGACGGAATCCTCAAGTCGTCTTTCGACGCCCTCTGCGCCAGCTACCTGGGCCCGGCCGACTACGTATCTCTATGCTCGACGTTCCACACCCTGATCCTCACCGACGTGCCTGTGCTGACGTTGGCCCTGAAGAACGAGGCGCGACGTTTCATCACGCTGCTAGACGCCCTTTATGAGGCGCGATGTCGCTTAGTGATTGAGGCGGCCGCCCCGCCCGACAAGCTGTTCTTTCCAGAAGCGCCGAGGAGCGTTCGAACGAGATCTCCCGGTGCCACTGGTGTGCTGGGATCTGGAGCCACCCGTATCACCGGCACTAGGAGTGGAGGTGGAGGCGGTGGTGGTGGTGGAGATGGTGATTATGGTGGTCATGATGGTGGTGACGTTTCTCATCAAGACGAAACAGAAACAGAAACACTCTTCGACGCTGACCATTTTGATTCTGACTCAATCACATCCGAATCCTTCTCCGAGATGTACCAGGACTCAACGGCGCCATTCCGGCCCAACGTGTCGTCGTACTCGGGCTCGGACTCGACGACTCCGCCATCCCTAGCCTTCACTGCGTCACTGAGCACTCCTAGCCTCCGCTCCGTGCTGGCAGACGAAGACGCCGACTTTGGCCCCACGTACGGCAACGGACGAGGCCACGGCGTCTCGAACTCGTCGACAGCATTCGCCGAGGCCCGCTTCCGCTTCGGCGGGGAGATGTATCCAGCGCCCGACTTCACGTCGACGGCCGCCTTGACGGGCGAGGACGAACGGTTCGCGTATAAGCGCGCAAGAAGTCGGTTGTGGGAGATGTGTGGTCGGCGCTGGTGGGACGAGCGGCTGCCACGGCGCGCGGGGACTGGGGCTGGGGCTGGGACTGGGACTGGGACTAGGACTAGCTACGACGGTGTCGAGGGGTCCGACGATGCGCTGCAGCAGGGATTCCATAATGCAATGGGGACAGGAAATGCCGATATCGATATCGACGCGAATCCCACTACCACTACCACTACCGCTGGTCATGGATCTGAAGACAGAGATGGCGTCCGGGCGTGGTGGCGTCCTGTGACTCGCGACGGCCGCTTCTGGGAACAGGTTGTCGACGAGGCGGAGGCTGAGGCTGAGAACGAGGTCGCTAAGAAATCCAATTGTTCGGGAGGCTGAGGACGAGGCGACTGAGAAACACAACTGTTCGGGAGGCCAAGGACGAGGCTGCTGAGAAACACAACTGTTCGGGAAGCCAAGGACAAGGCTGCTGAGAAATTCAAACTGTTCGGCCACCACAACCACCACCACCACCACAACCACGCAAGACCGTCATCAGGTCGTCGATGAGGCCAAGGCCGAAGCTGAGGCCGAGGACAAGGCTGCTGAGAAACCCAACTGTTCGGCCACCACCACAACCAAGCAAGACCATAATGCCACGCAAGACCGTGATGCCACGCAAGACCATAATACCACATCCACATCTCCATCTCCATCGACCAGCTCCCACACCGATTCCCACACCGACCCAAAGTATCCTTGACCGAGGTTCCACAGGCGCCGACACTGACACTGCCGGCACCGACACTGCCAGCACAACAGAGCCAAACCCAAACACAGACCCAAACCTTCTCTCCCGAAACGACGTCTCGCCTCAGCCTTATCCCTATGCTTATCCTTATCCTTATCCTACTCGCAATTCGTCAGACCCACACCCACCGCCTAGATTCGAATAGTATCATCATGGGCGTGGGGGATGATGTCCTGAGGCAAGAAGCCGTCACCGCCTAGGTTTGAATAGTACTATACCTACCATAGAAGATAATATTCTAGGGTAAGAAGCCATCACCGCCTAGGTTCGAATAGTACTATGCCTGCCGGGGGGACGATGTTCTGGGACAAGAAGCCGTTACCGCTTGGGTTCGAATAGTACTATACCTACTATGAGGGATGATGTCCTGGGGGGCAAGAAGGTCGGCACCGCCTAGGTTCGAATAGTACCATGCCTGCCATGGGGGATGGGTGTTGGGTGTTGACGCGGTCAAAGAGAGACGTTGCCGGCAACGCAGCTAGCTGGAGACTCATGAGAACGGTCGTGATCATGATGACGACGAGGCCGGGAAAAAGTGAAAGGTGAAAAATGAAACATGAAAAGTGAATTCTATAGACCCTGACAGTCTGTTCTGCGCATTTGCATTTGCATTTGCATCGCGGCGCAAAATGTCCCTCTGAGAGACCACCATTCCATACATAGGTGCCCGGTTTCATACATGGGTGCATGTCAGCACTACTGTCGTCTCAATCACAGCTTTCCCATTGTAACCCAGAACATTGCTTTCATATCTACCTATTTGAAACCTAGACCGCACCATTTAATGGCGTCAAATGCTCATCATGTCTACCGCGGTCGGGCTCTATTCGTCATCTGCAACTGCAGCCGGCTCAGCCAAATACCCCTTTTCTTCCAGATATTGAATGATGAGCTTGACTGCATCCTCAACACTCGTCTTGTCGGATCGGATGTGAATTTCCGGCTTCAGCGGCTCCTCGTATGGTGCACTGATGCCAGTGAACTCGGGAATCTTGCCTTCGCGTGCCTTCTTGTACAAGCCCTTGGGATCTCTCTGTTCGGCAACTTCCACCGGCACATCAATCCAGACTTCGACAAACGGCACGCCCGGCTCGCCATTGGGTCGCTCCGTCTCGTGAAGCTTACGCGCGAGATCGCGATCGGCTCGGTACGGGCTGATGAAACTGGTGATGGAGATGGTACATGAATCGGCAAATAACTTGGCCACCTCGGCGATGCGACGGATGTTCTCTTCGCGATCCTTGGGAGAGAACCCGAGGTCTTTATTCAGACCGAAGCGGATGTTGTCTCCATCTAGTCGGTAGGCCGCTTTGTTGTATGGTTTGCGTAGAAGGGCTTGTTCCAAAGCAACCGCAATGGTAGACTTGCCGCTGGCGGAGAGACCCGTCAGCCAGATGGTCAATCCGGTCTGTTTGCGAAGCCCTGCCCGGATGCTGGGTGTCAGTGGAGTGGGGTGGTAGTGGATGTTGCTATGAAAAGGCGTAAGTAGAGTGAACCCCATATTTTCCCAATTGTCATGCAGAGACGGCAATCAAAATCAACAGAGGAAGAAAGAAGAATGGAAATGGTGGAGAGACAAGTCACAAAGGGGCTGGGGGCGAGGTGGTCCTTATGAGAATAATCGACAATTCGAGCAAAGTGATCCCAAGGACCTTTAGGCAGGGAAGGACGTTGTGTGATGCTGCTGTGCTATGCGGGCTAAAACCCAAGGCAGAGGGACGTAACGTACGTTGCCATGGTTTGTAACGTTGAAGGTGAAGGCGTGCCTGGCCAAATGACAACAAACACCTCCGGATCCTCGACGCAGCACCGAGTCTGTCTGCTACTGGGGCTCTGTTGGATCGGGGTACAGTTCTGTGTCTCGAGTATTTTAGTTGTTCCACGACAAATAAATCTTCATCCCACCGTCATCGTCAGCACGTCAGCTTGACCTTTGTTTGCCATCAATTTTGCCCTGCGCCAAGTCTGTTGGTCTGTGCTTTTTGGCGGGCTAAAAAAGGGAACCGGACAAATGGGGCGGGAATGGGAATGGGCCTTAGGGCCACGTCGGACCTTGTTAGCCATGGCTCCTTCACGCGAGCAGCTCTCGGAGAACAAGAGAAACAGCCATCCTCAGCCGTACAGTATCAGCCGTACAGTAGTGGTGGAGGAGCCATAGGCTGGCAGCAAGGATGGCAGACTTTGTTGCTCAAGCGTGACCAAGTGTGGTCGTCGTAACAGAGGTTGTAAGTCTGCTCTCCCACCGGCGAGGGCTTGGGGTCTCCGGTTTGCAGCTCTGGATGGCGTTCTTTCGACACGTGTCATACTGTACCCGCGATTGCATGCTCTGGGCTGGTCAAAGATCCCCTCCAGACCTCAAAGGACGTCCAGTTGCTAACGGAGTGGAGGCCCGACGGCAACCTGCACTGGGTTTAACCATGTCTGGCTTATCATCGCACAACCCAAGTCCGAATCTAGATGTTCGCTCATGATCCGAGATTCATCGTATCTCACGTTATTGCCAGCGTTGTGATGTATCATTTGGTCTCTTGTTTGCCAATGGCTTCTGGCAAGACGACCAGTACGCGCAACCCTTGCTTCCCCTCTTTCAAGCAAACAGAGTGGCTTCCCGGTTGTCGACAGCCGGGGAGGATTCAGCTCTGGTTGGCTTTGAAGTTCGGAGTTGGTCCAGATTGCTAGAGATCTGATGCTAGGCCTTAGATGGCTGTGATCTCGGAGACGTGCATCTTGCGATTGTGATGTGAAGAAACATGTACCATGCGAGGTGATGTTCCTTCTCTTGGATGCTGCCTTGTTCCACAACCGGTACAAAAGTGATCAGCGAAGGAGTCGACCTTTTTGTCTGTTTGATCGTTCGAGTTTCGCATCCAAAACAGAAGGCCTCTATCGCACACAATTCGACCAGGTGATGCTTCGCAAATGTCTGGTACGTGTGATTGGAGAAGTCGGTGTGCCTCCTAGGGTATTGACTGAAGCCAGCCCCAATCCCATTGCAGAGACATAAGAAGTCGACAGTATGATTCGCATTCAGCCTGCAGCAGCAGGGTTGTCAGGGTGTTTTTCAGACAAAGAAGATGACAACCGAAGATCGTCCCCCATGGGACCTGTGCGACATGTTCCACAGCTAATGAAGGCTTGCCTTGCCCTGACTGGACTGGGGATGTGTGCTCTAGAATCCAGAGGATAAGTACCCTCCCTATGATTTCTTTGTTCTGTTACTTTCCCTCTATCGCGCCTTACAGTCGGACTCTCTCTCAGGCTGGCGGTGTGTGTGTCTGCTGTCTTTCTGGCTCGAGGACTTTGATCGATGCTTGGGACGATAGGGGCCCAACTGACAACCTCTGAACATTGTGGTACCCTTCAGCAGTGTGATGATGATGGTTGTCGCCTCTGGATAGGCGAGACCTGTCTAAGTCTGAGGGGAGGCCAAAGCGGTCTAGAATCCCTCGTTGGCGTCGAGGCAGTGCAAGAGAAGAGAACGCAGGTGGAGGACGACGGGCCGGACAGAGCAGCAGCAGGGACAGCACGATTTGACTTCGACCTGCGAGGGCGAGGGCGACTGCGACTGCATCAGCATCAGCAACAGCAACAGCATCATCGATCAATGGGTGAGGGGGACGGGAAGACTCCCAGATTCTACTTCACCCTCATTTTCGCATTCACACTCGTTTCACCGCCTGTTGGTTGTAGGTTTGGCATGAATAGAAGAGTCAAATTTACCGTTTGCATCAGTTGGGAATTTCCTTACCGTGTAATGTCCCTTCACATCACCACCGACACTGCAATCAGAGCTGTCGACGACAACCAGGTCTGCTATCTGGACGCATCCGATTCGCACGAACATACCGTCTGGTCGTTGTCCTGCAAACGCCGCCTCTCTCACCTCAACCTTGACTTTGCGCTCAACTTTGGGTCCGCACCTAAACCTTGCGCCGCTCTCCAACATCAATCATGATGGCCTGGGCGACGTTCCTGAAACTGGTCGGCGGTCGGGGTAAGCATGATACTTCTGCTGCGACAGACAGGGCAATCTCAGCTGACCTTGTGGCCGAGCAGCACTGGCCGAGAAAAGCGAACAAAAGAGAATGGAGCGGGAATACAAAGATGCCGAAGCAGCGCTCAAACTCATCACTGAGGTTGCAAACGAACCACGCATCGAACATCCTAGCCGTAAGATGACCATGATCGCCTCCTCTGATGAACCAAAGACCTGAAATGTCGTCCTAGGTCCGCCATCGATCTCCAGCACCGCCATCCCAGAACGTCGCAACCCCATCCTGGGGACTTTGCGTCCTCCACAAAGACCTATTTATGAACGATGCACCTCCAGCCCCATTGTTCCGATGATTGCCACTTGCAAGACTCCGGCTGGTCCACCTGACATCACGGCCCGTGAGCTCAGCACGGAAGAGTTGAAGAGAAATTACAGCTGCGACAATGTCTGGCACTTCAAGGACCAGCCCCTTCCTCCCATGCCGCAAATGACGGGGTTTGGAAGGTATCGAAGAGCGGTAAATGCGCCCGCGCAATGGCAACTAGACCAACTTCACCACAACATGCATGATGTGGGCGCGGTGATCGTCAACCACCTTGGAGATTGTCCTCCGGCTGGATTGGACCCTGAAATGTGGCGGGAATACCGAGCTCATCATTCACGCACAAGCAGTATTGGAAGCTCTCACAGCTCCAGTTCCGGCCCTGGACAGGTGGCTGCGATGGAATATTTTGATACCGTTACTGGTACCCGTGTCAGCCGGGGTTTCTGTCCATCCAACGCCTCCAGCGCCGCAAGCTCCCTCAGGGAGGGTTCGGGTCATTATCGACGAGACTCGGCCATGTCCAAAGCCAGCATGGCAAGTCCTGGGAACGACGCAGATGCTAAGCACAACCGTCGCCCGAGCCGCGTATCACCATATCAACACACCAGCATGACTTCAATGAGTCCTTTGACAGCTATCAGCGAAACGCAAGAGGCATGCAACAATGCTTCCCGCAAGATTGAAAAGGCGTGTGAATTCCAAGATGGTGAAATTCCTGAAAATGCCGTCGCTTCTGATGAAGATGACGAGCTGGACTGGTCTGACATGCTGGTGGTTGGTGGTGCCGGCAATGTCAGTAATCTTACTAAAAGATTGGAGCGGAATTCGTCCTCAAAAGCTGTACCCAGTGCAAAATTGACTCTGACAAGGCAGCGTACCAACTCTCAAGAAAGACTAAAATCTCATGCTCCCAAAAGAGCAGGACCTGAGCGATCCAAAACAATCAAGGCTGTGACTCGTCCTACTCAACGTCGTGTCCAGCTGCAAAGAAAACAGTCAGCTACCGGAGAAGCTGTACACACCGTGGTCGCCCTGCAGACTGAAAGGGAGACCAAACGGCAGCTAGCAAAGGCCAAAGGGTCCAGCATTTTGAGGCCGCGAGGCGATCAGGGAGGGCTGCCAGATGGAAAACAATGGTCAGAAGAAAAGACCGATTCGGCTGTACCACAGCAGACAATGGAAGAAATCAAGCACGATCACCACATCAGCGTCACTCCATCTCCGACCCAGGTGGCTGAGTATGGTGTGTTGCTGCAACAATCAGACACATCAGATGACACCCTGTTTGCCGGGGATACGAGCGAGACGAAAGAGCTCCCGTTGCGGGGCAAGAGAGAAAGATCTCGCACCGTTTGCAGAATACCGCCTTCTGGATCTCCATCGCCAGTGGCGCAGATGAATGGTGATGAGACCATGAAGAAATGACGATCACTGCTAACGACAACGAACCTTTTCGGATGAGATGAGATCGACGGCATTTCACTATAGTTGCGGCACTGCTTGACTGTGCAAATGCCAAAGATAGCATCAATGCTTTTTCTTCTTACGACAAACAACATGACAGACACTGAGCTTAATTACACACGACCTTAATCAGACGTTTTTCTCTTTCGGGCGACTATTTGCACATCTTCATCAACAAGTGGTGACGGAGAAGTCATCCGCTGAAGGCAATGGAGGACAAAGAACAGTCCGTCATGAACATTGCTTCGTTGGATAGCTCGAACTGCTCGGAGAGGCCACGGGAGCGTTTTCTCCCACCGAATTGATGCGCCAGGGCCTTTCCGCCAGGGGATGGGGATGCGGCGAGAAGCTCTGCACACCCAGAGCTGCATGGACAGCAGTAATGAATCAATTTTCTTCGGGAGCAAGAGAGCAGTGCCAGTGCCAGTGCCAGTGCACAGTGAACAGTGAACAGTGAACAGGCGCTTAGCTCGTTGAGGCTGGACGTTGAGCAAATGGACAATAGTACAGCAGCAACGGGCCTTAGCCCATGCATCGCCATGGGGCGGACAGTGAGATAGCTAGCTATTATGTAGCTACTAAATACCTGTCGTCTATGCACGGCCTCTCTATGAGTCTTTGTCTCTGAGTTGTCCCTTATCCTTGACCTAAATCGGCGAGTGGAAATACAAACATGGATAGTGACCAGCAAAAGAACGACACTATAGTGGTGGTGGTGCATTCAAAGAGACGGGGTGTTGCACCCTGTCGAATTTTTGCCAGTGAGGTTGTCAAAGGATGAAAGGTTCCTTTTCGGCTACAATATGTATCAAAGACGTATAGGGAGAGCCCAGACTATATTTGTAGGTGTGCCTATATGTACCAGCCTTAGGCCTTGTGGTTAAAGAACAAGGCTGGGAATGCCTAAATTAGTGCCTTAGTGCCTAATAATAAGCTTAACAGAGGTGATCCTTAGCAACAGCATACGGAGTACTGTACAGTACAGCATGTTAGGCCTATGCTGCATTTAAATAACGTACTTTTTATTACTGCTCAACTCCACCACATACATACATCACATCGGCACCATCAGCACAGCGCGGCGCAGGCAGTCAAGCAGCAACCACAACCACCACAACCACAACCTCGACCTCGACCGGTCATGGCATCTCGGCTGTCGAAGCGAAGCGTGAGAGGAACGATTAATATTGATATTTGATCGAGTCTGACTCTGACTCTGACTCGGAGTCGAGGCCTGCGCCCACTGCGCCTTTACGACTCGCCTCGTCTAGTCGGTCTGCTGGACCCCCAGCCCAACGCAGCTTTCTGGGTATTGCTCTGCTATTGTCTGTTCTAGTTCTAGCCAAGTCCAGATTCTAGCAAGTCCAGATTCCAACAGTGCTCTTCGCATGGCTGCTCCAAGAGCGCCTAAGCGCACATTAGAGGAGGAGGAGGACGACGAGGCTTTATTCACCTCCGCCCCAGTGGTGGACCGGTCGTCAACCTTCGTCGCGCATTTCCATCCACACATATTCACTTCATCGAGGGCTGCCGGTGCCACCACCTCGTCGACGTCGCTGACATCGATGATCAAATCTCTCCAAGCACACCCGGCCTTTGCGACCGCGGACCATCGCATGGCGGCGTGGCGCCGGCCGTCTGGACAGCGCACGCTCGTGCTCGGAACGGCGACGACAACCACCACCAACTCCAACCGAGTCATCTACACGACGGGATCGGATGACGACGGCGAGAAATACGCCGGCAAACGCCTCGAGCGGGTTCTCGACGACCTCAATGTCCAAGGCGCGCTGGTCGTGGCGCGCTGGTACGGTGGCATCATGCTGGGCCCGGTGCGGTTCACGCACATGGAGAACGTGGCCAAAGAAGCCATTGCCAAGTGGAAATCCCAAACCCAAGCCCAAGCACCGTGGGGCACTACTGGTACCACTAGTACTGCCTTGAGTATCTCGCACAACGACCGGGCGGACAAGCGCCAGAAGGCGGCTGGTGCCGAAGGAACAGGGATTGTGCAACAGCAACAGCAAAATGAGGCGGAGCGCTTACGACTCGCAAAGCAGCTGCTCGACCGGGACAACAGCATCGTCGTCCTGCGCGGGCTGCTTGCCGAGAAGACTGCGGCGGCCTCGGCCTCGACATCAAAACAAGACGCCCCTCTCCCTCTTGATCAGAGTCAATCACAGAAGACAGAAACGGCGTCGAGCCCGGCGAAGAAGGTGATCGACTATACAGAAATGCCGCTCCAGAGACTTCGGCAACTGGACAAGGCGCGTGATGCCACACTAGCGTTCATCTTGAAGCAGCTGGACAAGGCGGATCAAGAGGAGAAGGAGAGGGAGAGAGTGAAGTTGCGAACCACCACATTAACGACAGGCACTGACACGTACACGAACACGAACACGAACACGGACGGTGGCAAAGTCGACAGTCGACAAGCAGGCCAAGGGCTTATCCCAGCCGATCAGACAGCCCAGGATGATGAGGGGACGAGTTCGCCAGCTGAGAACGAGGCTGCCGATCCATTTCCAATTCCAATTCCAATAGCCCATGGGACTGAAGAACAACATCAACAGGCCGATGAAACAGACGACATGGCGCACAGCGAGGAGAGTACGCGGCAGCAAGACGCAGCAGTGACGGGAAACAATGGCAATGGCAATATGGAACACGTCCTCCAAGTCGTCGAGGCTCAACAGGACGGTCAACAGGATGGAGACGGATGAATGACTTATAGCTCCGGTCGAGAGAAATCACCCCATTGCAGCATTGCAGTATAGGAAGCCAGTCGACGAATCACCTCATTGCAGTCGAGAGGAATCACCTCATTGCAGTATAGGAAGCCAGTCGGAGAAATCGCCACATTGCAATACAGTATAGGAGGCCAGTCGAGAGAAATCACCACATTTCAGTATAGGAGGATGAGGGTGGAATCACCTCATTACAATATGGGAGCCAAACCCATTCATCATGCCAGCACGAACCATAAGCAGGAGTAGGAGAGGACTCATAGTCATACCTCCACCCCCTCCCCACCGCCCCCTCAGGCAGATCGATATCGATATCGATCTCGAGAGAAGAAGCTGTTGCCAGCATGCGCAGGAAATAGGAGTGAGTCATTGGAGCCATGTCCAGACCTGAATTATCGATCACCGTGCCGTGCCGTGCCGTTTGGCATTCCAGGCATCACCAGACGAGAGGGGTCTGAAATATTGAATCTCGAATCGCTTCTCTTCACAGAACCGAAATCTCCATCGCTTCACTGTTCACAGAACCTATCCGAGTAAGACAACAAAACTCGAATCCCTCTTTCTTCACAGAACCTATACAAGACACCCGAGTCGAGTCATACCACCTCACGCCGAGACGGACACAGACGCGGTCCTCTCGCTCTGGCCGCCAATGCTGCGTGCAACACTCCCGACGCTGGCCCTGCTCGACACTGCTGACAAGGCATTCTTTTCGGTCTCTTCTTCCTTGAACTTGTCCACCACCATCTGTCTAGTGAGTTGCTGGTAGTCTGTCCCAGATGAAATAGGTCAGCCACAGCACAAAAGTTCAAGGGGGATTCGTAAGGCAGACATGATTGCCATGTTGATGGATTGGATGCATGTCCAAGTAACAGGCACATATCAGACAGCCTTGTCCACACTCCAAAGGAGAGTACAGACAGCCTTCTCCACACTCCAAAGGAGTACGACAGATCAAGCCTCGTAGCGGGACATCTAGGATAGGAATGCAACTCACGTAAAACGCCGCTCTCCTTCTTCTGATTCAACACGCCCTGCGAATACACTCCCCTCTCCAAGTTCGACTGGGCGACCTCACACAGCTCGAAATCCTCCAGGGCGACCTTCCTCACAAACTTGAAATAGTCGTCAAACCCTTCGACCCCACCGTTGCCATCGTCGAAATAATAGTCAAACTCCATGCGTGTCTCGCCCACCTTCTCACCCGGACACACGCGGAAACTGCTCATCCCGCCGCCGTACAGGTTGATGGTACAGACGGGGAAGAAATAAAGAAAAAGCCCGTCGTCCGGCTTGGTCGGGTCGGCCACGTGCCGACTGTACGTGTGGTGGTTGTGCACTTCGTAGAAGGTCGGTGGGTATTTCACGCTGAAGCTCCGGTGCGTGTACTGGCAGTGCAGGCATTCTTGGTACCCGTCGACCATGGTCTTCCAGTTGAACCGGCCGGGGTATTTGATGGAGCGCCGGTGCGGGAGCCGGCGGAAATCGTACTTTGAGAGCAGCTCCAAAAGAGACGGGGGGAACCATTCGTCGAAAGAGGGTGCCGAGTGGTCGATGGTCGTGAAGAGTAGGCCGGTTGGCGTCAGGTAGGAAGAGAGGGATTGGCCCTAGATTCGCGGAGAAGAGAGCATGTCAGCTTGGGTACGTAGGTACGTAGGTACGTTGGTATGGGCGTGGTATGGGCGTGGTATGAACGTGGTATGAATGTGAATGCAAATAGCAGAGGCATCGGTGATAAGGTGAAAACAAGCGATGCAGACTCGAAAAATCACAGAGAAAGACGAAATGCATGGAGGGAGAAGTCCATATAACAGGAGTTTCACGTACATCAGTCTTCCTCGTCACGGTGAACTTTTCATCACCCTCTTGCCGCACAACGACAGCCACACCGGCAAATTCATACTCGACCTCCTTGTCCACAGCAAACCTCGGTACTGCACCGACAAGGTACCATGCCTTGTAGAACACGGCTCGTTGTTCAAGATGATAGAGATTCTGCGAGCAGTACCACGACGCAGGGAGGGTTTTGGTAGGAGTGGCATCCATAGCAATTGAGAAGAGCTGGTTCGGTGACACGCACTGACAACACAATATGGTCACACTTTCCACGCCACAGGTCACTTGATGCTAGTTGGAGCAGGCCTTGAAGTCGATGCCTGCCTCCTGCTATGTTAGGATGTCAGATAATTGCGAAGACAAGGTCCAAATAATGGTCGGTCAATGGTCTAGAGTTTCCAAAGGGTTAGATATAGTGGAAGGACGTTGCCAGCCTATCTCCACAAGTTCATGCCAAAACGGGCATCCAAATACCGACGGCATATATATCAAATGGTCTCAGGGCCATTATATGGACGGCGCGGATTGCCCAACGAGCCATAGGCATGGATGGTGACGATAGGCCCGCATCCCATCTTCCTGGAATTTCCATAAGCTAAGAATCGACAATGGCCGTGATTCTGAGCGCAGTCATTAGTTGGACATTGGTCCCAATAGACTTGTCGGAGTACTTCCGCCCGGAGGGACGGGATGATCGGTTGTCGACTCGCGTTTCCAGCGGGATCGCATTTCCTGATTGGGACAGGTGCAAGTCTATCTCGAGCAAACGATTGACTGTCAGTGTGTCAGCCTTGAAACCATGGTGGATAATCTGCAATTATATTGTCTCATCACGCTGGCATTTCGGATCCGATGTTTATATTCGAAATGCGTCCGGATGCCGGATTCCTATTGGCTTTGCAGAACCGCGTATTGAGGCCCAAAAGATTGGGCATTCGTGTCGCGAAACTCCTGCCACAAACGGCGAGTATGATGTTGATAGATAAGCCTCCTAAGCCCCACAATCTCAGTCTTCCGGAACCATATAGAACGAAGGCTGCATGTTGCGTACTCCCACTCTCTCTTCACATTATGACCATTTTGTGAACAGATCGGTTCAAGCCATGGTGACGAGCCTTTCTTTGAGCCACCTGGCCCGGCCAGATTTTGCCTTTCTAGCGTATGCTGTTGTACTGTCCTGTTTGGCTTATCTTTTGGGCCGCCCTCTAGTGAAGGTTGTCCATGGATTGTTACAGGCCGACGACCAGAAAGCTTCTCATCGAGCCTCAGGTCTCGACCAAGCTGAAAAAGGAAGGCTGAAGAAGGAGGATGGGACGTTGGAGGAAGACATATTTCAATTGGAAAAGCGAGCTTTCTTCAGCAAGGTTGGCTCCCGTTGAGCAGGCATCGTTATGAGCTGCCCTCGCTAACATTACCAGACGTGGTTATTCGTATGCCACCGTAGCAGGTTTGATAAACTCGGAGATTATCATGCCTTTGACGTTGCCGGAATTTCCTTCTTCGTTGTCTTAGGCAGGGACTCGAAGGTCCGGGCTTTCCATAACGTCTGTCGCCACCGAGCCTACACCGTCGTTCGGAAGCCATGTGGCACTTCGACCCGTTTCTCCTGCAAGTACCATGGTTGGCAATATGACGATGAAGGCCGGCTCGTCAAGGCGCCCAAATTCGACGAGTCTCCTGGATTTGTACCGGAGGATAATGGTCTGTTCGAGGTGAAATTGATTACCACAAGGGAGGGCTTGGTGTTTGTCAATTTCGACGCTAGCACGATGAACCTGCCCTTCAACAATGTCAAGTCTCACGTCGATCTTGAGAGCTGCTCCTGGGTGGGTGGTATGGACGTGCCTTGCGCTACAAATTGGAAAGAGATAGGTGAGTTCGGCCCTGACCGGCAGTAAGCTGTGTTTCTAAGAGTGTTGTGTCAGCAAATGGGTTTTCGAGCCAGTGTCAATGGCCACAGAGCCCTTTTCGATGGCTCTCCTGGTTGCGGAAACAGAAGACGGCGACATTACTTGGCCCGTTGAGCATGATGAAACAGCTCAGTGAAGATCTGTGGTGCACAATCACTCTCCTGCCGCGGTCACCCACGGCAGTGGTCATCAGATGCGACATATACGCCAAAGAAGGCCACCAAATTCCAGCAGGGGTCGTTGACCGGCAAAAATGGGTGTTGGAGAAGGAACTGCTGAGTTTTTCGAGGTCCGATGTCTCCAACAAGTCAACAAGGACGTTATTCTCTTACCAATGTGGAGGCAGGTGTTAGATCTTATGTCCGTCAAACACATGGCTGACAAGGACAATTGTAGGGCGCACCATTGACTTGTTCGCCATTCTGGCTCAACATCAGCGAAACGAGAGGTTGGCCATGAGAAAGTTGCAACCCGCGATCCGAGTGACGAGCTCGGCCGACATAGATGAAGAGGCGGCCGCGCTTTGTGACACCATTGACGGGACGACTGAGTCTCTTCCGTTGGAAGGACGCTCAAGAACGGCGAGCTCTCCTCAAACACTGGAGTGGTAAGCTGTACGAAAGAGGCAGAGCATAACGTGTCGTGTCTCGAACGTGGTAGAGCAGGTAATGATTCACAGCACCGCGACGTGTTTACCGCGTCAGATGGTGGATGCTGGACCGCGTTCAGGTTGCCTGGTAGTTGGAGACCGCATCACGGTGAGATACGACCAGAGAGGTTGTGCCGTGGACATCCAACCCTCAGCCCATCGGTAACTGGTCTTTCACAAGCTAGCCGTGACGCCTGTACAAGACACAGCCACCAGAGCTGATGAGTTGAAATGATGCAGTGGTCAAGAAGTAGAAGTACCACTTGGTACGGAGTACAGTTAGAGTAATAGTGCAAATAGATAGTATCTGATATAAGTGTACCACACAGGTTAGTGTCTTGGCAACTAGATCAAGCTTATGGATACTAGTAATACTAGCACCCAGTACCTAGTACTGATACTAAACCGGCATGCAGCGGCACCTCAACAGACACCAGATTCACGCCGCTTTTACACACATATATAACTAGGAGGCCGCGTTGGTAGGCGAGCTGGTTTCTTTTATACATATTAAAATCCTAATGCGGGCTCGCTGTTTCTGACCTTTTGATTCTTTCTTTTTTCTGGTCGTTTTCTATGACTTGTGCTCAGGTAGAAGTCCTTGGATTGTGCTGTTGTCCTTGAAATGTCGCCGCAAGTAGGTGCAAATCGCTGGAAGTTCGTATTTAGCGCGAAGGTCAATCCACCATTTGATTTTACGCGCCCTGGTATACCACAGGCATAGTAACAGAAGCGCTACTGGATCTTTCTGCTCCAGGCGGGTTCCAAACTCGTGATGCATGACTCCGCCTAGGAATGCCTCGGCCTCTGGCACATCAAAATGGCCCGAGAGACCATGTACAACTGTGAAGTAAGGATTGTTCTCTCGCGTCGATGAATCGTCAAGCTGGCACAGCTGCACCAATTCGACTGATATGCCATCGATGCCTTTCACGGGTACGGGCCGATGCATATGTGCGAATTTCTCAGTCATAACGCGGAACACACTTTCTGGCCGCAAAGGATTCACCAGATGCCGCAGGGCTAACTTGCCTGCTCCTAGCCGTAGCCACTCGAGATCGGAGGGGTCGGGTGGTCCAAGTGGCCATGCTTCCTCTGGAGAAACAGCATTGATGGATGAGAAGGCCAAAACACCAAGAGTGCCAGCCGCAGCCCAGAGAGGATCCTTGTCTTCTTCCTTGATAGGTTGGTTTAACCACTTCTTAAACAGTGTGGTGCATTGAGCCCAGTGGTATGTTTCCCGCAAAGAACGACGACGGGTTGGCGTCAGGCCAAGATAGCGGTCATGGACAGCTGTCACCGCCAATGTACCATGTATCAAAAATGGACACTATCGAATAAGTGTTCAGTAAAGCTCAAAAAGTTGATCTTGAGAGTATTTCTAAGCAGGAAGTGGGAGGGGCTTGATTGGACTCACGGTAAAACAGGCGTCCAACATATGATTTCCCCAAATATCCACCATTGTAGAGCCTCCGAGAGCGTAGAGGGTTCGGTACCGGAACCGGTTGAAAAGCTCTCCGTCTTCTGGATCTAGCATGCAAACTGTTGGTCCATTCCCGGCCCATATGGCGTTGCTGATGGTGGGCATAGGCCGCGGCGTTGACAATCCCGATTGTCTTACAATCCTTTGCTTTGAGCCTCTCCCAAAGAGCGGCTCGAGATCGGGCACATTAAAGCCGAAATTGCATAAGACCCCGTAAGTCTGACATCTCAGGCAACGTGGCCTCGCCTCGTCACACTGTAACACATACCGTTTCTTCGTTTAGCCCGGCGGCCACCTGTGGGGGCCAGAGGAAGAATCGCCATTGAAGGACTGACCTTCAATTTTCTTAGTTTGCAGTTTCGACAGCCAAACCGTGAATTGCGCCTACTGTCGCGCTTCTTTTGCGCACCCGAGTCCATGGCTGATTTGCATGGAGAGTGGTAGGTGGTGGAGGGACTGACAGGTCTAGCCGAGGTGATGTTTTTGACTGGCGGAGATGAATTCGGTGTCGACGTGAGCAGTGCCATGAAGAGGTCGGCCAGACTGCGCAATTTGGGGGGTTTCTAGATCTTGAATCATCCTGTTCGTTCGTGGTCGACATATTCAACCGGCGGGCCCGTGTCTGCACGCTAAGCCTCACCTCGGGATTAGGCGCCGATGATTGGTCAATATGACCTCCATCCATGGCAGTTCCTACCACAGAGCAGACATGATGGTCTCGGTGAGTACCAAAATCCGTACAATGTTTGCCGTAAAGTCCGTGACTGCAGTAGACAGGGTGCAAGCGATAGGACGTATAAATAGCTATGAGGCCTGCTGCTGAGGGAGCAAGACCAGACCGTCTTCAAAACTCAAACAAGGATGCTAGATACCAAACGGAACCTCATCTCCCTCTCCCTATCTGTGCCTTGACAATCTCAGCTTCCACGATGCGCGTTTTCGTCACGGGCGCGACCGGCTTCGTCGGTACGGCCGTCGTCAATGAGCTGCTCTCCGCAGGACACAAAGTCCTCGGCCTAAGTCGTAGCGACAAGGGAGTTGAGCAGCTGAAGAGCCAAGGCGCCGAGGCCCTGTACGGCACCATCGAAGACTTGGAAATCCTCAACAAGGGAGCCTCTGAATGTGATGCCGTTATCCACCTAGCCTTTGTCCACAACTTTGCCGACTTCATCGGCTCATGCGCCACAGACAGGGCCGCTATTACTGCTCTAGGCTCCGCCCTAGCTGCCGCGGGCGGCGGCCGCGCCCTGGTAATTACATCGGGTACCATGATGCTGGCCCCCGGAAAGCTTGGGGATGAGGACGATAAAGTCGATACGACCAACCCCATGGCTGCAGCGCGTGGCGCCTCAGAGACGGTGTGCCTCGACTTCGCTAAGCAGGGAGTGCGCGCCAGCGTTGTACGCCTACCGCCGTCCACTCACGGCCCTGGACTTTCGGGCTTTGCGGGACAGTTGGTTGCCATGGCGCAGCAGAAGGGTGTCTCTGTGTACATCGGCGACGGCCAGAACCACTGGTCCGCAGGTCATCGCGACGACGCGGCCAAGATTTACCGGTTGGCAGTGGAGAAGGCTAGGCCCGGGTCTGTCTTCCATGCGGTGGCCGAGGAGGGTGTACCGCTGAAGGATCTCGCGATCGAGATTGGGAAGCAGCTGGATATCCCCGTTGTCAGCCTCCCGCCCGAGAAAGCAGAGGACCATTTCGGCCGACTTCAATTCCCTCTGAGGGCCGACAACCTAGCGTCGAGCGCAAAGACGAGAGAGCGGTTGGGATGGACTCCAACAGGCCCAACATTGATAGGAGATGTCCCGGTCATTATCGATTTTCTGAAATCTCGGGCAGCTTAATGTCCAAATGTGCGGGTAGAGCAGTCAAGCGAACGGTGCGAAAGCTAGGAGAGGGAGGGCGACAGGGTTCGAAGGCACAGAGGATCGGATGGCAGCTTGCGAAAGTAGCGCAGGGGGTTCCCTCATTATATGGCCCCTTGAGCGAGAATGATGGGCGGTACCAGCCGAGACGTGTGTACGCGGTACCGACTACCGACCTAGGTACATGTATTCTATCTGTACTCCGTACCTGAGGTATAGCTCTCCCTCAAATATCAAGTACGGAGTATTGGTGTAGCTGCAACGACAGCGACAGCGTATATGTAGTCGAGTCAGGCTAGGTCCCAAAGCGTAGACTCAACGGCGCTGCTTTGTGTGCTGCCACCGCAGTCTCCTCTTGGCAGACGGCATCGCCTGCTATGTACTACCGTAAGTTGGACTTTCGCTGAACTTCGGTCTCAAGAAATTGTACAGATACACTTAAGCCCGACATGTTCAAGAAGGAGTAAGTACCATACTCAGACCCATGGCACACCCACTGAAGCTCACAATCTGTTCCAGCCTCTCTGCGGGCGCAAAGTCCAAGGTCAAATCCTCGGTGCAGCGGGGCATCAGGGCCAAAGTCCTCGAGACATATCCCAACCTCGAGCCGTACATTGACGAGATCCTACCTAAGAAAAGCCAGATGGACTTGGTGAAACTGTGAGTTCGACTCCCACTCCTCTGGGAACCCTGAGCGAGATCCCTGCCCGTCTGTTGGCAATCACTACACTTGCGAGATCCGAGACATTAACCTGGTGTCGCTCCAGCCCCGACCGCGTCTCGCTCTATGTGCTCGATAACCGACCCTTATTCTACCAACACATGGATGACCCGATCATCCCTCACCTAAAAATCGTCCACCAGTACCCTCATGCTTTCAAGACGCTGCGTATCGACCGCGGTGCCATACGCTTCGTCCTGTCCGGCGCCGCGCTCATGGTTCCCGGCCTCACCTCCGCCGGCGGCCGGTTGCCGGACAAAGAAGAGGAGGCGAGGCCGGGCGACATTGTCGCCATAGAGGCGGAAGGAAAGGAGGAGATCTGCATGATTGGGCCGCTCGAGGTCGGCACCGAGGAGATGAAGGAGAAGAAAAAGGGCGTCGCCATTGGCACCGGACATTACCTTGGCGATGGGCTGTGGAAGCTGGATCTCAACTGATCAGGAGGCAAAATATTTGAATCCCAACCAAATGGATGGAAGCGGATATAAAGACAAACTCGACCACTTGTCCGTCAAATGTTACACCGCGTCAACCCCAAAGCCCAAGGCTGGCCGAGCTGCAACGGAAACCCAAGGACTTGGGCGAAGAACCCGGCGAGCCACTTCGAAACGGTCGTGGTACAAAAAGCGTGTGGCGAGGATAGATGCGACGGCATGTCGCTGCAGCTCGGTCGAGGGGTGAGAATCATATCCAGAAAAGGCTCGACGGAGGTCTTTGGGGCCCGGCGGAACAGTCGCCGTGCCCGTGTCTACGAATTGCATCTTGAACGCTCAGAGCAACTAAGATCTACGAAGCAGAAGTCCTGCCCACATCGGAAGGCAGAATTGAAAACTACAATAGACACCTACTAGGCTTGGTACTCCACGTATTGTGACGAATCTGGGGGTTGGAGCTCTGTTCTCATAATACTTGTGTACAAACTTTTTTAGTCTTGCCGTGCTCGTATTGCATAAGTCCATTGAGCACTGCACTGCTTGTCCACCGGCAGGAAATAAGGAAACCGGTGCCACACGTTGTGACAACAGACTCGCAACAGTGGCAATGGCCAGTGGCAGTGGTTGCTGCTTCGCCGGGCACACTTGACGCCCGCGCTGTGTGCTGTGTGCTGTGTGCTACCGCTGGGACCCGGATATCGCATAGCAATTGCCCGTTGCTGTCGTTTCTTGGTTGCGTGGCCTGGCGGGTGAGGCCTCCCCCGGTCTATCGCTACCTTGCCCTCCGTCAAAGCCGAGTCCTTGCCTTCCCCAACCCGCTGCACCCATGGCCCGACATATTGTGAAAAGGGTCTATGCAAGAACCCAAAGGAGAAATGGAACGAGTGAGGAATGACAAGCTAGTGATGACTCGAAAGAAACAAAGCAACTGGGTATGAAGGTATTTGAATCATGATCGGTCGTCGTGTGTTTGGCCCAGCCAGGTGCGCCTTCATTCGGTGGTTTGCAAGGCCATGACTTTTGGATTGTCGGCACTGATATCTCGTGCCATCGCGCCGCCCATGCTGTCCGAAACATTGGAAAAGGAAAAAAGAAATAATCTGACATGCACAGGTCCCCAGCAAAGCCCCAACTCCTGCCGAATGAGAAAATTCGATGTATGACTGACGAACTTGAAGTACAGTTGAATTCGAATCGAAGTGATGACCTGGGACCGCCATATGCTGAAGCACATTGATCATCCCGGGCGTAGAAAGAGACCAACATCATTCCGATCTTGCCGCTCAGTCAAGATCTGCTCGAACCCCCGTTGAGAGATGCTGGAAGAACATCAACATAACTGGTCTGAATGTGCACATCTTCCAGGATGGCGAAGATGAACCAGGACATGTCGGTGATATAATGACACCTTAGAACCTGCAGTGTCGAGAAGATAAGTGTTAGAGGTGTTTCCCTCTTAGCCACTCTTGTCGAGATCGGCTTTCTCCTCAGCGGTGAGGACGTCGCGCAACCTCTTGATGGTCTTCAGGTTGGTCGCCCCATTGCGCCAAGCCGTTCGTAGAGCATGGAAAATGGCACGATCTTTGCTCTTGTCTTCTCGCAAAAGCGCGACCATGTCAGAAGCAAGGCGTTCGCTGACTGGAACGGGCCCCCCTAGGAGCTTTCCATAGAAACGGACAAGATGCGCCATGCCACCGCCGTTTCCTTGTTGAACGTCATTGACCGCAGTGGATTTGAACTCCTGATACATGCCAACATTAAACTTATCCATCAGGAAATCACTCCAGAAAGAATAAAGCGGCTCTAAGGCCCCCTCAACACCGAGCTGGCGTTGTTGAAATGCAACGTCGTGCAATGACTGATACGTTTGATCATATTGTCCGAGCAGCGGCGGTGGCAGCTGGGTCTCCTGACCGTCTTTTGCAAAATAAATAATACTGTTTCCATCACCAGTCGTAGTGGCGTTCGGAAATCCAAATGACAAGCTGGTGGATTGCGCAAGTCTGCTTGATTCGTTAATGGCGTGGCGACCACGGACATCGGTGCAAAACTCACTGCTGTGGGCTGCCTGCTCCTCCCCGCAGACCTGGGAGACGTGATTGCTCCGGCTCAATGAGACCGTTAGCATCTTCCTTAGGCCCGCCAGGTGAGTCGTGAGGAGGTGCCTCGGCAATGTGAGTGAACGATGCAGTCATCTCTTGACCGGCAAAGAAGCGTGGCTGCATGCGGATATTGATGTTTGGAATATGCTCGTCGGGGAACAGGTCGTCTTCAATGTCGGCACGAGAACCCTGACGATTATGGCCGTTGGTGAGGGGAGTGAACGATGCCAGAGCAGGATTTGACGGCGATGTCACATTCAGCTCGTGAGGATATGCCGGCGCAGAAGGATTATGTTTCTCCTCATTGGGGACGCCCTCAAAGGCGGGAACAAACGGTCCGCCCGACACATGTCCATCGACTGCGGCCCCTGGGACAAAGGAGACGGGAGAGCCGGTGTGGAAGGTGTTGTTGACGGGAGCCACGTTCAGTGGAGGACTGCGCACTTGGCCGAAGCCAAAAGACGGGTCGAAAGGGGCACCTTGCTCGGGTGGTGGCTGTTGAGCGTACTGTTCGGGAACAGCCAGGGGACCATCATTGCGGGCTGACTCAAACCGCTCCTCGACAGGAAGCACAAAGTCTCGCCAGTTATCTCGTCGCCGTAGTCGATCATTTCCGTCAGTTCCTGGAAGAAATTCCACGCTCTTGACCTGTTGGCACACATAACGGAGTGTGTCTATCGTCATGTTGTCTTCCGTCAGGGTCTTGATCCGCTTAAAGTTCGCGATGACACTCAGCGGCACATAGCCTTGACCATCCATGTTCTTTCTCAGAAACAGATCTTTGCAAAGGTTGTCGATCGAAAAGTAATATTCGCTGGAAGAATCGTGTCAGTTACATGTGTTCGAAGTTGTGGGAGGTAAGCTTACACTTGAGTCATGACCATCGACAGCAACGCATATGAATTCAAGGGGTCGTTGTACGCCATAGCACTCATGATACCAGGCTGCATCTGCACAGGAGATGGGTAACCATAGACTTGCATATCAGTCTGCAAAGGTGGGAGACCTTGAGCCACACCTTGCGCAGGATTGTAATAACCCGGGAACATCATACCCACTGGGATAGACTGAGATCGGGGGTTTCCGCTGGCGCTGCCGGCTTGTTGGCTCGGCTGGTACGGTTGCGAGGCCTGCCTTGCACGACTTTCGCCGTGAGAATTTGACTTGGCTGGCTCAAATCCATTCTGGGGCAGGGGAGACGTGTAGGCGTGCGAAGATCCGAATGCTGGAGAGTAGGAATGGGTGCCTCTGCCTCGAAAACCTCCACGTCCGCGGTCAGGGCGAGCATCACGTCGGTTGCTGTGATCACCAGAGTGCTCTCGGTCTCTCCAGGACTCGACCTTTTCACGAGCTGAATCAGGTTTGTCTCTCGACCAATCTCGACCTCTGCCAGCTCCGCGATCACGGGCAAAATCGCCGTTTCCTCGTGGAGCGGATGCGCCAGGGCCTTTGAATCGGTCAAAATTCAATGAATGGCGAACGGATGGCTCACTAGAATGGCCCCAGCCACCTGAAACTTGCTCGGATGGGAGATGCCCTTCCCCATTCACGATTTGGCCTCCAGCACGTCCAGTGTGCCTTGAAGAGGATCGTGAACTTTCATCTGTTCTTGGCACCTGGTCTTCGCCGTTTGGTGGAATTGAAGTAGCAGCATTGCCGGGAATATCGGCACCTGCTGGGTCCCTACTGGCGGGCACAGAAGGTTTGCGGAAACTGGGTGTGGACTCATCGCGGCTCGCAGGCCGGGTGCCGTTGGTCGGAACGGATGCTCCACGTGCACCACGAGCGCCCTCAGATCGACGGCCTCTGTCTTGTTCACCCGAAGGTCTCGGTAGAGGAGGCGGGCCCATGGACCCAGGTAAATCTGGCTTTTCACCAGGACTGCCAGTGTGCCCTCCACGGCCATTGTTGTCCCGCCCTCGTGCGCCTCCTCTACCACCTCGACGGGCGGCAGATGGTGGAAGCTGGGTTTCAAATTTAGCCGTCGGAACGAAACGCATCGGGACCCACTGTTTTCCGTGCGATTTCTGCGGTTGCTCTTTGGCGTCTGGCTTTTCAACCTTTTCATGAACAGATGACTTGCGTCGTTCTTCCACGGTCGTAATCTCAGGGGTTGGCCATGACTGGGCATCTCCTACTGGGGATGGAATCCCTGCATCAGCTTTCTCTAGACGAGAAAAACGGCCTGAGGGAGCATCCTTTCGGTTGTTGACTCGTGTGGTATCGAAACTCTTTCCTTCTTTGTCACCGCTGTTGGTGTCCTTGCCGATGGATTTGCGGTTGGAATCCTCGCTCCCACCCGTAGACTTGGGTATTTGAGGTATAGCAGGAACCGCGGCGCGCTGCTGCTCAGTGAGCTCTCTCAGCTTTGCCTCTTGGGCCTCCTTGCGTTGCTGCCAAATATTGACTACAGGGGGCGGTGCGGCCTTCAGTGGTTTCTCTGCACTCATTGAAGGCACTGAGACGTTTTCCCAGTCATCGTCCACATCTTTGGACTTCTTGTCAACAGTACTCTGTGCACCCTTGTCACGTGAAGAGGACTCCAAAGATTGCTCCGAATGTGAACGTCCATTCTGCAATGAGGGTCTGGCCTCATCTCTCTGGGAATCCTCACCGGGATTGAGGGTCGCTGAGTTTGTCTGAGCGATTGATGATTTATCGTCATGAGATGTGGCCAAACTCTGCTGCGTTGGTGGGATATTCTCCTTTTCTGTAACCTCTGGAGTAGAAGGCTTAGGGCCACTAGAATTTAGACTGGGTTGGTCATCGGACTCTGTTCTCAAGGTGGTAGATTTGATCGCTGATGTAGAGCTGCTGGACTCGGTCACAGACTGATCTTTGCCACCCTTGTCGGATGCTGCAGGGCTTTCATTGCGCGGGGTCTGCTGCGCCGATGTTGACGGCGTGAGCCCTTTCGCAGCCTGGGCATATGAGAAAACTGGCGCCGCGACACCTGCACCCGAAGTGGTCGACATTGTCTCGGAAGCGCGAGGAAAATCTGCACCTCCTATTCCACTTCCACAATACTGATCCCCACACCAGCAACAAGCTGGTCACAAACTAAAAGGACCAGTACAGCCTGAGAGTTGACCTTGACAGAATTGGTATCCCTTTGAACACTTCTCTTGTGCGTTATCGACGTTCTTCCTCACAGGTTGAGCCAGTGTCTGATCGGTGAGAACAATGGCAAGGTCTGTGAACAGGATTGTCTTGATTCGTAGAAGCTCACTATAATATGTGACGCGACAACTCTTTCTTGAATATGGCTTTATGCTCAAGTCACCACAGCCCTGGGTATGAGACCGGCGGCAAACGGCAGATGACTTTGTGCGTTGCAGATTCAACAACCGTCTCGTTTGACTAGTTTCGCCACCAATTCTCTCGAGAGCTGCTCCGGAGAGGGCGGATAAGCTTTCAAGACACGGTGCTTCCTTGTTGTCTGTCAACTGAAATTGCCTATGCTGAAAGTCGACCTTTAGTAAGGCAATGCAGACTTTCTCCTCCGATTGATGCACCACACAGTCAGACTCGGCGAGGAATTCGCGACAACAACTTATGGCGCAAACGGTCTTGAGGCAGTGACACAATCGAAAAGGACGATCAACGGCCTAAGGTGAACGACCGGGGAGGTTGACGGTCGTGGGTTAGATCGTGCGATGAGGGTGAGGTGAAGGGTCCGAAACTTTTGTGAGTGGAGGTCAAAGCGACGAGCCCCGTGGATGCAGCGTCCAGAAACGTACGGGCTGACGAAGCCGCGCGACAACAACAACAAGGAAACGGACGAGGGAGGGAGCAATAAACAGGATAATGGGGAAGAGAGGTTTGTGAGAGGGAGCAGTTTGGTTTGTGGGTAGAGTGGAAGTCTTTTTCGTCAAGCTATGGAATGAATTTCGATTTCCTAGCGCGGCATTTTGGGGACTGCCGACCGCGCCGCAGCCAAATAAAGATGCCCCTCTCCACCTCGACTTCACTGGTAAATCACGACAAGTATACTGGGCTGGTCGTTACCGTGACTGTTGACTATCCTCACCTGCCAGCGCTACTACCGTAGAGTCACCAGTCACCCGGGGGCCGTAACCAGTAACTGCTGTGCTGCCTGCTGCTGCTCCTCCTCATCCTCCTCCTCCCAGCTCTGGCCAATACCGCCTGCGCCGCCTGCTTCCTACCTCGATACGAATTGGCCCGAGTCTTTCCTCCATTGGCTAAGCACAACGAAACCCGAAGACACCTCAGACTGCCCGTCCCATGATGTTCACCGAAGCCTCCATCCTTCCATGAGTTGGTGCCCACTCGTCCGCATGGAGCATGGCTGGATCTACATGTTACTCTGAGGCCGGGGCTAGTTCAACCACGGATTGTTCAACAGTGAGGGACGACTTGCTGCCTTTGCGATTCTGATCCTGAACGGATAAACGGGATGGTCAAAGGGTCGTGACAATTAGCGTGCCGGAGCATGCCCAGATATTGGTTGAACGACACAAGGTCTTATGGCTACCGCTGCAACCTCTCTCAACCCCTCTCTCCTCGCGATTCTCCTTGTTGCACAAACTCGGACTGGATCAGGCGCTCAGCTTGTCTTCCACTATCCTCCGGACCCGTTGTCCCCAGATCGTGCTTCGCCTGCGTTGAGGTCCAGGGACGACGATGAGGAAGAGAGCTCCAGCAGTGACTCTGGGGAGTCTTCTTCGGAGGAAGACTTCGAACTGTTCACGACACGTGTACAGGATGCAGGAGCAGCAAACACCGACAATCGGTCACAACGCTCCGATGAGGAGGACGATGACCATCTGGTCAAGAGTGCTGCACAGGATGATGTAGATTGGAAACCACAGTGGGAACCGCTCCTTGGTCTTGGAGAAGATGGCCTGGTCAGCCTACTAGCGCCTGGCCGGGCCTGGCACAAACGCAGGTTCGAGCTTGGAATCAACAACCTAACGTTCCTGGGCCGACCTGTCTACGCCCGTGAAGACGGGTCATGGCGCAAGACCAGATCGACAAAGTCCAGGGCCGCAGAAGATGAAGGCTTACAGCAGTCCTCCGACGCAACTGCAAGTGACAATGACAAGGATGAAGAGGCAGAGAGCGACAATGCTCTTACAGACAGGCTGGTCCCCGACAAGAAGACTCGCCGCGGGGCCGAGCCCTCCAAGAGCCAACTGACCATGTTCCACGCTGTGTTTGTGATGGACCCTCCACCATTGGAGCACACACTGCGTGTCAAAGACATGTATGATCATGTTGCAAAGAAATTCTCCAAAGTCCTCAAATGGGAGCAGTCGCATCACGATTATGTCTGGGAGCAATCAGACTTGTTGCACTCGATCAAATCTACACACTACCAACAGCAGTCGCCTACCAAAGCGATGTATACAGAAATGCTCCGAAGGTCGTCTCTGGCAGCAGCTACTGCCAAAGTATTTGATAACATCTCGGCGTCCAAGATAGCTGCCATCACACTCAGTTCCAAACTATCCGTGTCTTTTCAGATCCCTCCTATTACTTCAACCTCATACCTGCCTTCTCTCAGCGAGCCTCCGCTGGAGCCAGGCTTGTGGCTTACCACCGCCACAGATCCTGCTTCGACGGCATCCGATCTGGATGCGACGTCAACGGGCGGAGCTTTGCAGCTATCCAAGAATTTTACTCTCTTGTTCAAATCGAATCCACAAAGGATTCTCAAGGACATCCAAACTGCCGGAGGTCGACTCGCCCTACCGTTGACGAGTTTCATCGCGAAAGCCAAACCAACCAAGTCCTTTTATAAGATCTCGGTCGCTTCGCAAATGACATTAGGCGACATCCAGCATCTGGCCCGCCATCTCGTCTACTGGCGGCGGGCAATAGCGATTCCTCCGTTGCATCAACGAGATACCTACATTGTGTCTCCGAACGCAGACATGAACAAACTTGTCTCGGCGTGTAAGACATACGAGGCGACATTTCCTATGATGCCGTCCTTACCCAAGATGCTCGACTCCTTAAGTGGGACACCTGTACCTTACGGCACACTCATTCCCAGCAGCGATCACAAGGAAGAATACTACCGTGTCCTTGCCTGGCTCATGCGCGACGGCTGGGTGACGCAGCTTCGGACATTTGCATTCGTCCGCGTCGATCCAGAAGTGAAGAAAGCCGTGCGGGAAAGAGATAAGGAAGAATCCAACCGCGCCAAACCACCGGCCGACCTCAATGGCTCCGATCGTGACATGTCTCGAAGTTTCGGCAGCGGCACTCCCACCACAGTGGCAAGTAGCTTGGTCTCCTCATTCAGGCAGCGACCTAGCATGGTAAGCCGCCCGTCGAGCGACGGCCGACAGTCCATCTCGACTGACCAGACGAGCACGCGCGGGACGCAGCAACCCAAACACAATCCCAAAGCTGCGAGTCTGGTCTTGTCGCCCCAACGCGCCTCGCCCGAAGAGTCACACTGGCTCGACTACATCGGCTCGACGTTGGTCGGGGCCACCGAGACTGAGACAGCCGAGCTGCAACGGTACTGGCCTATTTTCGTCAAGTACTTTACGGGGTCGGAGGCTCTGGAGAGAATCGCGGTGCGCGAGGGTCTCAAAAGAAAGTTTGTATGGGACATGCTGGTCAAGATGGGGTTGAGTTTTGATGGGGGGGTGGAGGATGACAAGGGCGAAAACAAACGAGTCTTGGTCACACTTCGGCATTGGTAGAAACGTGAACAGTGCATGGGAGTGTGCAAGGGTGTCGAGGTTTTCAGGACTGTGTTAATTGTTGGTGGCTGATGATATAGAATGCATATCCTCGGCGGAATAGGGCCATTGAGTCAGCGCTGGCAGCAATGTTAGATGTCTAAACTCGAGGCCCGTCACAGGTTAGGTTATATCTAGAATTTAAAATCAAGTCACTAAGTCATGTCAAGTCTCTGGACCTCTTCCTATTGCCGCTCAGTTCAGATATGATATCCTGTCACTCATTCACTCTCTCACGGTGTCTATGTCCATGTCTATGTCTATTGTCTATATTTCTATCTATCCAACTGATGTCTACAGTGTTCCCGGGGGCCAGAAGTCTAGGGAGGATACATAATTCTTCCAGGCCTGCGCCTCTACCCGGTGAACGGCACAACACAACACAACACAGCACACACAGCACAGCACACACAACACAACACAACACAGCACAGCACAACACAGCGCAGCGCAGCGCAGCACAGCACGAAGCAACCAGCAAGTAGCAAGCACCCAGCTGAGTTGAGTTGAGGTGCGCCTTCAAAGCTTGATTTCCCCCTTCCCACACCACATATTGTGCTTCAACCGAGAATAGAACGCTGACAATGTATGGAGAAACGTAACGTAACGTAATGTCGAAATGCAAGGGTGTGGTCGGCCAAAGGTGAACGTGAACGTCAACGTGAACGTGAAAGACTCCTTGAAGCAGAGCCAGCCGGCCAAACGTGGACGAGAATATGAAAGTTTCCTAAGAGCAGAGCCGGCAGCCCGGCCAGCGAGAGATGCTCAATCACTGCGGGATAGCCAGCGGCACGTGGTGCGCGGCCAATGCCAACCAGTTCTTGCTCGGTCTGGCGCGGTCGCGGTCGCATTCTCGTTCGCGGTCGCATTCGTGTTTCGGCCGTTGGTTCCGATTTTGGAACAACTAGTAATCCATCGCATCTTTTCTGGCTTGACTTCACTTCACTTCACTTCACTTCACATGGCATGGCATGGCATGGCGTGGCATAGCATCGGATCGGATCGGACTGGATTGAATCGAGCCAAGCCGTGTAAATACACATGGATGGTGCTCTTGCGTAGGTGGTCAACAATCCTGCGCGGTCTGTGGAATGCGACTGATCCGGCACGAGTCCACGAGCTCGGTTGATCCTGATCCAATCCGTCGCCAGGGGCGCCGTAGCCTCCCTCTCCCTCCCCCTCCCATGCTTGTCGGTTATCGGTTACCTCTCATGCTTGTCGGTTATCGTTACCTCCCATGCTTGTTGATTATCGGTCACAGTCACAGTTACAGCTTGGACTTGAGGTCGGTCACAGTCACAGCTTAGACTCGAGTCGGTCACAATCACAGCTTCGACTTGATGTTGGCTTCCCGCAACGGCCCGGCCTCATGGCCGATCTGGCCTTTGTTCTGGTCGGCGGGATGGGTGGCATGGTCGGGTTTCTTGGGCGCGCTCTTATATCCGCCGTCCAGGTTGTCCTGGTTGACGACTCTACCGACTTCGTCGCGGCGGATGCCCAGCTCGAGCAGCTTGGCAAAGACGTTGGCAAAGTCGCGGAAGAACAGGTCCTTGTCCTGGGCGTACTTGTCGACCCAGACGCGGAATGCCGGGTCGTGCAGCAAAGCAATGTCGGTGGGCAACATCATGAGCTCTTCGGGCTCTTCTCCGTCGACATCGGAATCAGCTTCGAGGTCCTTGTCGACATAGACAAACTGCTCGAGCCCGTTGGCCAGCTTCTTCTTCTTCCAGTCGTGGATGCGCAGCAGCTTGAAGTACATGTTACTGAAACGCGTCGGGTTGTTGACCCATTTGCCCTCGAAGCCCGACCGGTCACCGTGGCATCGGCCCAGGTTGTGGGCGCCCGACAGCGCCACGATCTCCTGGTCGTTGAAGCCCATGCGGTAGAAGATCCAGCGCAGATGGTCGGCGCCTTTCGTGCCGTCGGGGAGTCGGCCGCGCGGAGGACAGCGGCTCTCGTCTGTGAAGTCGGTGCGGCCGCCGCGCCATGCGATTTCCGGCCCGTCCATTTCCTTGATGGCAACCACGGCCGCGAGCGTCCATAGGTCGGCGTACGTGATCCACGGGAACTGGCGCTTGATGGGTTCGAGAAAGGCCCGCGCGTGTTGTAGCCCCGCGTTCGCAGGGTCGCCGCCTTCTTTCTCGTACCGCATCCCCGCGCCGTTCGACCCTCCGGTGTTGGTCGTCACGTCGTAGGTGCCGGCACTGTGCCACGCCAGCCGAACCAGCACGGGTCCGGCGCTGCCGTCATCATAGCCTGGTTGTTTGAGGAGCTTGACTATCGCCGCGCTGACCTCGGCCAGTTGAGGGCTCGACGGCGTCGGGGGGATATTTGTGGCTGACGGCTGAGAGTGGCTCGGCATGGTGGGAGGCTGTCGAAGACTGGTTTCAGAAGCACGAGATGGAGGAACCAGAGATGATAATGGGTAGGGTGATGGTGATGGTGATCACAGTATCCGTATTCTGCCAGAAGACGAGCGAGTACTCTGAGAGGCGGACAGAGCGACAAGACTGAAAGGTCGAGGTCGAGGTCGGACCAGTCAATGTCGAGACGGAGACGCAGCGCAGCTTCAGATTTATACCGTAAATCACGCCCTTCTTTGCACGGACCCAGAGACACAGAGATATCGAGCAAGACGAAGGAAGGGGAAGGGAAACAACTTCTCGAGCAAGATGAGGAAAGGTGAAGGGGGAGGGAAACAACAACTCCTCGAGCAATTAATTCGTGGCAAATTAAATACAGAGTACCTACGGAGGACATGGGATAGGATACATGTAGCGACAGACATGAAAGACAGAACTGCCTCGGCATCCTTTATGCCGGCACAGCCATGGCGGCCCTTCAAGAATCGGCGAGCATGCCAATAGCTCTCTGGTCCATCTCTGGTGGGTCTGTCAGTGCTGGCGTCGGTGTGAGTGAGCACATGAGAAAAAAAAGACAGTAAAACGCGATAAGAGGAAAAAGCGGGCAAGGCTGAAGGGCGCACACGTGAAAGTTGACATAAGCATCCCATGCCATCCTGGTGATCCCGAGTCCGGATTTCGGATTTCGGAGATGACTTGGTGGCCGGCAAATTTACGGCAACTATGTAGTCTGAAGTCACCAGGTGAGACACTAGGCCGACTTCAGGTTAGGGCTGGTCTTGATCCTTGGCAGCCGAGGTTCGTGCGATAAGATAAGGTATTAGGTAAGCTCGAGTACAAGTACGGAGTACGGAGTATGGATACACGCACCAAACACGGAGTACCTGCCCGGTAGATTAACAGCTTACAGAGTACAGAATACAGAGAAGACATGAGGTACGGATATGTAGGTAGGTAGGTAGGGGACGTCGCTAGTAGTGGTACTGCTGCTGCTACTACTACTGCTAACCTTGGTAACCGTCTTCGCCGAGTGTCAGTGTCGGTGTCTTCTACAGCCGGTGCCATTCAACCAGGTGGAAAGGGATGGATTGGACCGTTATGTTTACCCAGGCAATTCGGTTGACCACCTACGTCAAGTGGTGTACGTGTGGTGACCATTTTCAATAGATAAGGTATAACAAACTTGGAAATTTGACTCCCTTTACCGCGCCTCAAAACTATCCAACACGCTCTCACGCTCTCATGCTCTCACGCTCTCACGCTCTCGCGCTCTTAGGCTTTACTGCACCTCTAACCTGAACCCATACTCCGGGGCAAGGTTGGCAACCTGGTCTTCAGGAATGTCTTCTCCGTCCAGAACATCGGGGTTCTCCTTGAACGTCTTGCTGTCCAAGACTGGGGAGATTTTCCTCACGTCTCTCTCAATGACAGTCACACCCCGGGGCAGCTTCTCTAGAGACGTGCGATCGACAACCAGGCACCGAGCCAAGTAGCGTAACAGGGCAACGATGGCTTGGGTTTTTTCCTCGTGCGTGCCGTTCGACGTATTACCTACGGCCTTGGTCAGCATCGCCGGCATATATGTCGGCTGAACAGCCGGCTCGTCGACCGATCCGTCGACATTGAGCCCGTGGATCAACGTGTGCCGGATCTCCTCCGATACGGATTGTGTAAAGGCGACAAAGTACATGTCCGCATTCTGCTCATGGATCGTGTTGCCCAAACAAAACAGCCGTAGTGTGGCCCTGTCCGCTGGGACTCGGATGTCGAATTGGCGCGGATATCCCGTCTTGTGCAGCAGTTCCAGCTTCCGCATGAGAATGATATCATATCCTGCCCGGAGTCCTGTTTTCCCGCCAATTATGGCGTGAGCAACGTCGTACACGTTCCGATACGACTGGAAAATCGGCTCAATCATCTTCTTCGCGTACGTCCAGTCCTCATGTCCAGCTGCTCCCGCCAGATCGAGCACCTGCTCCATAAATCTCATCTCGAAGGCCCAGTCGTGACCGTGCATCTGAAGCAGCCCCGCCAACGAGGCGGGGGCATTTTCCGCCTGGGCAAGTTGTCCAAAATTGAAGTCAGAGCCCAGTTTCATGCCCGCGAGCAGAACATCACGGTTCTGTTTCGTCAGGCGGTTTAGCGCAGGGACCAGTCCGGCCCCGGCGGCATGATAGAGGATCATATCATGATTGACTTTGGAGATGTCAATCCCTTTCAATCTGGCGTAGTCGGTCGCGAGATCGGGGTCTTTGCCGAGATCGTTGATGACCATCGACGTGATCAGGGTATAAATGTCCTCGGGACTTCTGAGTTTGCCACTGAAGAGACTCCTGAGCCAGTCAAATGATTCATGCTTCAGAACCACCGGTGCTGGACTTTGGCTTCCCACGAAAGTTTCATACTGGTTATTCCACAGCCAGCGGAGAGCTAGGACACCGACAAGTGTTCGGTTGACCTCGGCGTAATCTTGACCATACAGCGATTCTGAGATGGACAGGCCTTTGGGACGCGGCGCATTCGGGTCCCGCAAGAATGTGGCATTCCGAAGGCGCTCTAGCTCCTTGGGAAATTCGCGCCGTATCATGCGGAGAAGTTCCAGGTCAGGTATCGTCCAGAATGAGCCACCTTCAATGGCTTGTCGAAGTGCATGTCGTTGTTGATCAGAATCATCCATCATCTTCGACGCTTGAGGTAGAGGTAGATGGCTTTCAGGATCGGGTCGATGGGTAGTGAGTGAAGTCTGCTTCGACGCAGATTGTGGTCCAGGATGCGACATTGACGATGCTGATGCTCGATCCTTTCGAAGGCGGACCAGCGAGATGCCGGCCGTCAGGATCTTGGTCAAGGTATTTCGACTAGCCTGCCTGTATCCTTTGTCTTTGCCATCCTTTGTCATTGTCACTGTCACTGGCGGTCTCGAATCGGCCCATTGCGGCAAACGAGGCAGTGCAACAATGCTTCATTCTGAGGAAGCCCGAATTGAATGCCGTTGCCCAAGACGACGTGGGCTTGAGTGTTCTGATGGGGTGCCCAAACAAGGATCAAACCGCACAAAGTGATGAGTGCTGGTGAGTCTTATCATTGAGTGAGTATGCTAGTTCCATTTGCTCACTGATCTGCGTTGATGCAGGCAGAGGCTTCCTTGCTGTGAAGTCGAGAGGAGAAGTGATAGAAGATGTCAGATGGCAGATGTCAATCTGGAGCACAAGGGCTGCAGGTGAGTGGTGAGTGGTGAGTGGTGAGTGATGAGTGGCCGATGACTGGAACCTGGAACCGCAATTAACATACGGCGCTAGGCCCTTTTGGGCCGGCCAGGATCTCACCAACCCCTTCCGGCAGACTCCATGAACAATGTAGTGGTAGTGGGAATACTACAGCATATAGCACCGGTTAGGATCGTGAATTTGGCCATTTCATACATCAAAGAACCAGCCAACACGCTCTCCTCTATGTGCATTGACATTATCTATAACATGTTCCCTTTTTTCCAAGTATCAGATCAGCCTTCCCACAACGCCGTGCTCAAAGAAGACTGTTCTGTTGACCCAGTTCGCCCCTTCCAACATTCGTTTCATGGCATCGGTACCGAGGCTGACGACATGTTTGTAACTTCTCGTTGCAGCTCCAACTTCTCGTCCGCAGTGAGATCGCTCTTCGCCTTTGGGACTCTGCCCCAGATTGTCACCAGAACCAGACTGGCGCCACCGAGAGCCACTCCCATCCAGAATGTGTTCTTGTAGCTCTGTCGTAGTCCGTCCTCTTCCACGGTGTACGACTGGATGATGTCGCAGACACCAAGCACCAAAGCAAAGCCGAGCTGGAGGATGGAATTGAGGAGGCCTCCTGCTAATCCTTGCCGGGCCTTGGGTAGCTGCGTAGTAATGAAGACGGCGATCAAGTTGATGGAAATGTCGATGCCCACAGTGGCGAGGAACGTGGCAGGAAGAATCCACGCCCAGTAGTTACCCCCCTTGGGTACCAGGGCGAGTAGCAGCTGAGACCCTACTGCTCCTAGACCCGAGATGATCAGCAGCAGCCGGCCGGAGACCAGGTGGAGGATAAATCCCTCCACGGTACTCAGGACGAGCCCGCCTACCACCATGGGGGTATACCAGGCAACAACCTGGATCGGGCTGGCACCCATGATGTTTTGGAAGTACTGCGTCCCATACAGAAGGAAGATACCTGCGTTCCCGTACAGCAAAAGCGTAGCAACGATCAGTTGAGTCATGCATGGTACCGTGAAGATGTCACTCGGCAGCAGCGGCATTTTGGCGACCCATCCCTCCACGTACACCGCAACCAACAGAAGAACGCATCCGACGCAGAAGAGTGTGGCGATGTAGGGCGTCCGCCACCGCAATTCGGCGTGGGCTGATTCGGTGATGGCAAAGACGACGAGAACTAATCCCGAGACGATGGTGGCAGCGCCCAGCCAGTCCATGACAATCCCATTGTGCTGCCGTTCTTTTCGATCGTTGGGGATAGACAAGGCCGAGGTCGCCAGACTGACCACCGTGAGGATGGCACCAATCCAGAAGTACCATCCCCAATTGAGGAACTGGCCAACAATGCCACCACAGAAGATGCCGAAGAAAAACCCGACCACGGCAAATGTACCGTAAAGGGCAAAGACCAGATTCTTGCGAGGGCCCGGGCGATAGACGGTTCCCATCAGCATCACGCCCGTTGGTAAATAGGCCGCCGCTCCAAACCCCTGGAGCGCCCGGCAGAAGTCCATCATGAGCGCGTTGGTGCTGAACCCGCAGACGAGACTCCAAACCGCCAGCCATGCCAGACCGGCGAGGTAGACTGGATACCCACCAAACATGTCTCCTAATCTGCCAAAAACCAACAGAGTGCTTGCAATGACCAAAGAAAAAGCGGTGGCCGGCCAGACACTCGACGACTGGGGGATCTTAAGCTCGATGATGAGCTTGGGTAATATGACGTTGAAACCAGAGACAAAGTACTCGGTCAAGATCTGCGACATGACGATGCTAAAGACGAAGGCAATCTCCGACCATATCGTCTTGAAGCAGGAGGGACGCTCCCTTCCCAGCCGCTCGATTCGATCATCCAAAGACTCCTCATCATATGGATCGGTACGTCTCTGTCTCTTCTCGGGGGGACCGTATTCTTGGGCGGCAGTATCATCTGAGGACGTCCTCGATTCTTGTGTGTCAGTGTCGTGCGGGGGATTTGACACCCCTACAAAACCACCAACTCTCATGGCTTGATGAGGCAGGGAAGGCTTCGGCTGGATCGGGCCGGACGTGAGAAAAGTGAAGGAAATGGAAGCGAGCGTAGCTGCTATTTTATTCACACTGCATGCTGAGGCTGGACGGACCGCACCTATATATCAACTAGAAAAAGGAACCGAACAAGGGCTAGAAGGCAACATCGAAGAAACGCGTATGAGATGAGTAAGAAGAAGACGAGTTCAACGAGGACATGCCGACCCAAAAAAGTGTAGTGACTTCAGCCGTGATGTGAGATGTGGTCCAGCTGCCCGAGCTCGCACTTGTAGGGCAGTCGACTACGAGCACCTCATCGTTTTCATGGCTCCAGCAAATCATCGTACACATCCGCCTCTAGCAGGAACGCGAGCACTGGCGGCCGATTTGCAAAGATGGAGATGTCGGTGAAATTTTGCTAATGGAAACTCGGCGGCCGGTGTAAGCAGCCTGGGCACGTGCCTCTTCTCCGGCCTATGTCCGGCTCCTCCGACATGTCCGCTCCGACAAGTGTCCGGACATGCACGGAGTACCAGATGGAAATGGCAGACGGAACTTGCAGTCAGCTGAATGTATGGTGACATGTGACGAGAGTGGACATCAGAGACCGGGCCCAGATTGCTTTGGTATCTATATAGCGCTCACTCAAGAACATTCAGACCGTTGCTGATCCTGCTTCAGGCTTCGTCTCTATTATCCCGTCTGCCTTGCCTGTCTCTGATGTATCGGAGGGAGCCGCAGCAGGCCCAGGGGGAGCGACAGGATCCTTGTATTCCATACGCTGATGGTGCAACGATATTCCGAAGACAATCAGTGTCACCAAGTAGAGGACACTGCCACACGGAATGGTTAGCAAGATGCTTGCCGCAAGATGTTACAGGACAGTGAGCTTACAACTCAGCCCCGCCCAGGACTGCAGCCGTTCCAGCCAAGGCAACTCCAGCATGGTATTTGTTGGTGCTCCTCTTGACAATATCCCTTGTCCGAAGGCCGATGTCTGAAGGACTAAATGAGGCGTGCCAGAAGCCGTAGCTACCGCCATGACCAAACCAGAGGCGATTGTGGAAGCTGGTCCAGTCGGCCAAGAGGGCGAAACTGACCAGCCAGAAGACTACCCCGAAGATCTCGAGACTAAGTACAACCCAACGGTTGTACAGGGCTGGTTTACAGGATAGAGCGACGAAATAATAGGCAAAAATGATCAAGCTGGCCAATGACTAGCAACTTTTAGCTCTCCAGTTGCTCTCGAGTACCCAGTGCAGACGTACAGTGAAAAGGGCAATGCCAAAAGCTGGATAGCTTCCCCAAATGGCGGTAGCTGCTGAGGTGAAGACGAGGAAGAGAGTTGCCAGAGCAAATCTTGCGCAGCCCACAGCTGTCGACCAGCGTGGCATGGGAACGATCTGCATACTGGTGTCAACTGCGGAAGACCTCCTGAGCGACGAAGAGGTCGAAAACCGCGATATCGTATGGAACCGCTCGTCTTGGGGGCTTTGATCCGCCATTTTCTCTGGGGCGGACTAACAGCAAGAGGTCGTGAGCGCACTCGAGAGGAAGAGTCAGAACTTCGAGGATGTTATGGGCTTGTTCTCTCGTGTCATTATGTCCAAGATAGCAAGTGAGCCCAGAAGCTGGCGTCCGCTAACAGTAAGAATGGCGCTTTCCCTGACAACGGAGAAAGAATGCAAGGCTTCGAGGCCAACGGAGAGCAGCCTGGCCCAGCAGGGGACAGTGCCAACACGCACATCGATTGGCTTGGAAGGACAAGGGCTTTGTCTATCCTGCCATGTCCGTGCGCGGATAGGATGTAGCATCTCGTCTCATTCTCATTTGTAGTGATGCATCCGGCTCTCAGCCTTCTGCTGCCTGCTTGTCGAAAATGTCACATCTTCCTTTGTGGTCAGAAACCGCGGTCCTCTGGGGAAAGGTGTAGTCAGGTGGGATTGGACAATAGCAAAGGATAGTTATCAGGGCACATTGCAATCCCGCGATGCCTGTAATGCAATGGTCGCTCCAGCCAGCATGCCATAAGCAGATGTTCATGCGGCTCGGGCATCGCAGCCGTGCCTATACGGAATATAGCATCAGTACCTAGGTATGTATGTAGCTGCAGAATCCAGGATCCCACATTTACCTAGTAGTGTCTTGAGTGAGGAACTCGAAGCAATCAGCCGAATACGGCAGCAGTCAAGATGGTTTGGGGCCATATACGGATTTCATGTCCGATATTTTGTGGTGTGGTGGGAGATGTGACATCAGCACCAGGAACAGTAGTAGTCACCACCCACCCCGCGCCTGTATGACACACCGTGACACTGTTTCCCCCATAAAGATAAAGATTCCAATCGCGTAGCAAGCAAACGTCAGCACAATCGTCAGCAGCACCAGTGGCAGTGACGGCAAAGTCGGCACGTCCCCGTGGAGCTTCGGAGTGATAGCGTCATCAACCAACCTCATTGCAATTGCACCAAGCACGGTGTTCTTTGCGTTCCAGCTGCGTTTTCAGACAAAGATCAATCATGCTGTTTCGATTCAACACACTGGCACCTTCAAGATTAATCCAGTTATCAGCGCATTTATCAGGCCAGAAGAGGATGTTTGCAGGTTATACAAAGACAAAGTTCCCGCTGAACACCGGCGCCGAGATTCCAGCCATTGGATTCGGGACATGGCAGGATAAAGAATCGCAGGAAGATGCAGTCTTCGAAGCCTTGAAGGCTGGCTACCGACACATCGATACGGCACGAGTCTACGGTACCGAGCCCGGTGTAGCCCGAGGCATCCAGAAGAGCGGCGTGCCACGCAGCGATATCTTCATCACCACAAAGCTTTGGAACAACTCACACCATCCGGATGATGTGGAGAAGGCTTGCGACGCGTCCCTCAAAGATCTTCAAACCGACTACATCGACTTGTATCTGATGCACTGGCCCAGTCCGTTCGCGCAGAGCGACAAGCTCTTCCCCAAGGACGGTGATAAGATCCTCGCCGGCAAAACCGATTATGTGGACACGTACAAGGCAATGGAGAAGCTTGTCGAAACGGGCAAAGTTAAAGCAATTGGCGTTAGCAACTTCTCAAAAGCAGAGCTGGAGCGTTTACTAAAAGAGACCTCCATCGTCCCGGCCGCCCACCAGATCGAATGCCACCCTTATTTGCAGCAACCGGGTTTCGTGAAATGGCATAAGGAGAAGGGCATTCATGTCACACAGTACTCGCCCTTCGGCAACGCCAACCCTGTCTATGAAGATGGAAAGAATGTGCCGAAGCTTATCGACGACCCGGTACTCACCGACGTTGGCAGGAAGTATGGCAAGAACGGTGCCCAGGTGGCTTTGGCTTGGGGTATTGCGAAGGGCCACAGCGTGATTCCAAAATCCAAAACCCCTGCGCGCATCAAGGCCAACCTTGACGGGGACTTCAAGCTTGATCCGGATGACGTACAGAAAGTCGACGCGCTCGACAAGAAACTGAGGTTCAACGATCCCTCGGAGTCGTTTGGGTGGAATTTCTATGCCGACCTGGATGGGAAGAAATAGAATACGTATGTACAGCCGAATTAGCACCCATACACATTTCCTGCGTATGCACGAGCTGCTCTACTTCTGCGGCATTTCAATTGCGTCGTAGTTTCTATCTGCCTGGGTAATTGCATAGTGGTTTGAAGTATGCATATCAACTTCTGATTGGGGTTGCGGGGGGCGATGACAGTCGGCTGAGGCGTAAGCTTAGGAGGCTTAGCACTTAGGAGGCCTCTGCACTAGTACGGAGTACACAAGACGTGCCTGTCCGGAGTAGTACTGGTAATCATCAAACTCATCCGAGCGACTCCGACAACCCTGGCTTCGTGGTCCCCAAAGTACAGAATACCTTACTACCTGGTAATGGTACTACCGCACCTCAGAATTACCTCTCTTAGGGCTCGGTGAACTTGTGTCGCATGCTCACTTAGCACAAATGGTGGCTGCTGCAAAGACGGTGAACAGCGTCGCTGGTCGCGTGAGGCATGTCTCCAAGCGACTCATTGTCTCTTATATCTTCGACTGGATTTTGATACTGTACGTCTCGTCTCCGCAGCGGCCATACCGAACATATACCTGCCGCGCTGCTGATACAGGCGTAAACTAACATGTGGCTGCAGGGGCACGGCAGGTGTCGGTGGCGGCTTCAGCCAGATCGATGGGGCAAGACATGCATTTTCGCTACAGGATCCAAACATATCGTTCCCTTACCATGGAGACACAGTGTCAACGGCTGTCTTGATCGTCGTGGGTCTCGTTGCACCCGGCGTCATCACCGCCATCATCTCGTTGCTATTCGTCCCAGGCCCGACAGCGCACCGTTCCACGCCCAGAGCACTGATTTGGCGCCGCAAGATATGGGAATGGAATACCGCGTGGATGGGACTTGGACTTGCGCTTGCTGGAGCATTCATGATCACAGAGGGTCTGAAGGACCTTACTGGAAAACCGCGGCCGTTCATGCTGGCCGTGTGTGACCCGGATACCAGTCCTGAAGCCATCCGAAGATACCAGGTCGGCGGGTTGGGAACATCCTTGAGTTCGGCCGTGCCGGTCGTGGTGGACTGGCACATCTGTCGCAATACCGACAAGGACAAGATGCGTAATGCCTTCGCGAGCTGGCCGTCGGGCCATTCGAGTTTCAGTTGGGCTGGCATGCTATACCTCACTTTATTTCTCTGCGCCAAGTTCGCCGTGCAGATTCCCTTTCTACCACAGACATCTACACCAAACAGCCGTGGCCACATCTCGACTTTTGAGGAAGAAAACAACCGCGATCATGATCATCCGCGGTCCAAGGCATCTTTGCCTTCATCCAGCTTCTCTTCTGATCATCACCCGATCCCTCCCCGCAACGAGGCCGCTGCGCCGCCGATTTATTTACTGATCCTGGCATTTGTCCCCATTGGCGTCGCGTTCTTTATCTCACTATCGCGGTGGTACGATTACCGACACCACGGCTTCGATATCATCTCCGGCTCGTTGATTGGTATTTTCATGGCCTGGTTTGGCTTCCGCTGGTACCATCTCCCGATTCGAGGAGGCAGTGGATGGGCTTGGGGTGCAAGGAGCCGTGAACGCGCCTTCTGGCTGGGAGTCGGCCGCGCGAACTATGTCGGAGATGAAGGGTGGGAAACGGCAAAGTTGGCGCGTCGACACGACTTGGAGTCGGCTGAGCAGCACATTACTGGGCCTGGTCTGCCTGATCAGCGCGAGGCCACAGAAACGGCCGTGATTCATGGAGCAGATTCCGGACCATACGAAGAGAGACCTGGGAATAGAGTCCAAGTTTGAAAACATTTCGCGTGATTGGAGTGGGTGCCGTCTGATTCCATATCTGGATTCGGAGTGACTGGGTGTTTCAGCTCAGTTGTTTGGGATAGTAACTAGGGGAATTCGTGCATATCTGCGAACAGGCACTTTGGAGTGGTCATGCTTTCTTTCTTACTACTTGAGAGGCTATTATGGTCTCCATATAACTCGAATCATGTTGATCGCTTTGAGTCTGAATCCTGCTATGATACAATCCTAGGTCTATATTTATGAGGCGTTTCACCAGCGAGGGCCGATGCTTTGACGTCACATCAGCTGTATTTATTTACGCTTCCCATGCCAATACTACTGTACCTAGTACGGATAGTGTTGTCGAGGCTGGGCAAGGATGGCGGAGTAGAAGCTCGCATCCTTTTGTCACAAAAGCGGCGAGATGCCAAGGCCTGCGACATACTACTGGTATTTTCTTCAGTCTGTTTTCTACACGTTCTTAGATATTCTTCGACTCACCAACACCACCATACTCTCTTGTCTAGCGCCTCAGGTAAGCTCCTTGCTGCATGTTGAAAAGCCCTTCAAATGATGAACATTTACAATCCAACTCCGAGGGCTTTTGTTCTCTGAGGATCAAATTTCATTAAACCGCTGAATGTTGACTGTTTTCTACGTCGATTCTATTCTACCTTCTGTGGGAGAAGGCTAACATGTCATCCTAGTAGGTGCTACAGGTGCATGATGTTATCTTGCTGCGGCTTGTGAACACAATGTTGTTCAAAATAAAAGGTACACACACGATACAACTTCTTCCCTCGCCGGTGATGACCCTATGACACGAAAGGCATTCCTCAGACTTAATACCCATGTGGAATCTGTCCTACTACAAGTTTCAGCCTTGTCTGACTGGCGACCTTCTTTCCTATCCTTCCATCATTCTTGCAGGCGTTGACGCTAACTGCAACTACCTATTAGGTACATTCCTCCCAACCATCCTGCGAATGCTATCCCCTTCTGCCTACCATGACGAACACTTGAACGAACGGGCGGACAGATTGCGTGCGCAACCTCACGCATCCGTAAAAGCAGGACGTACAAATCTTGTGGATGTGCTGGAGGCTGTGACACTTGTTGAGAACTCGTCAGCTGATCTACATCTTGAAGAATTGCATATGTATGGTTTGATACTCGAAACGTGCTGACAGCGCTATGCATAGGTAATGATCTATGCTTTTATACGTCGTTTCCATCCACGCATCATATGATGAACACTATTCACACTGTTTGAACCGAGCAAATGCCCGGGCATGAACGTTAAACACTGAAAATTCTGATTTAATGAGGTATGTCGTCTCGCCGTGGACATCGAGAGGTCGCACTTGCTGACAGACGGCTGACAGCCTGAAATAGATGCTTCATTCTGTCGATTGAACACTTTGTTGATTTCTATTGGACACTGGAACTGACTATTGCTGGTTAGGTGAGGTGTGTATGTCTGCATAGACCGTAAAGTCATGATATAATAGGTGAGGAATCCCATTCCCCTTGGTCTCCCCTTTCCTGATGAATCTCAATGTATTCGCTGTGTTCTTGCTGAATATCCGTGTCGAATATACATCACCTTGGAGAACTGACAACACCCGATCACCCATCTCATTCTCGCGATTTGTTGAAGATCTCTGATACTGATTGCTCAATAGTCGTCGATCTCAAAAGTAGAGGCATATAAGTTTCGCGCGGAGGTGTACCATGAAAGAGGTGTCTGAGGACCCAGATTGGTGACAGATAGAAGCACGCTCACGACGTCCTTCCAGATATGGGGTTCCAACAGATTGATAGCTATCTTGCATCTTCATATAGATCCTGGTTCGAGTGAATGATACTGTGGAATGAACATGGTAATACGGTGCTGAAACAATAACTTGTCACGTGTAATGAACTTTTGTATCCGTACTCCGTAGTGGAACCACTTGTACTGAGCTGCTCAATCGTCGACTTTTCTTTGTTCAAACCGCGACAGCATCGTTGTACACCGTCGAGTTTGCATGTGTCACTTACACCGCCATTAACTACTATCGCTGATATACCCCGTGTCTTTTTTTCTTGCAAGGCGCATCGATGTCAGGGTTCGGTGCTCCCGGCGGCGGCGCCCTCAACGTCAAGCCCACCCCTCCAGAGCGTGGTTCTTTCCCACTCGACCACGATGCTGAATGCAAATACCTAATCTCCTCCTATCTGCGGTGTCTGAGAAGGCAAAATCCTCCCGGGAGGAATAACGAAGAATGCAGACTGCTGGCAAAGGAATACTTGGGCTGTCGAATGGAGAGAGGGCTGATGGCAAAGGATGAATGGGAAAATCTGGGGCTGAATTTTGACAAGCAAGCAAGAGACAAGGAATTGGAACAGACTGGTCAACCTGCCGAAGAAGCCAAGTGAAGCCGGGCAAAAATGAAACGGACAGAGTCCTACAATCCACACACGGATGCTCTACAGCGGCAGCTTAAGGACGACCTCTCGGGTCAGGATGCGATCTGCTGTTTCAACCAGACATTCTGCACCTGTCACAGGCTGGCTGTGGTATCACAAAGGCGCCGGAAATGTTGTTGGGTAGCAGAGTCTGCGTCCTTTTGGGAGGGCTGTTTCATAGCCCTACAGGCTATGCCGCGAGATCAATACTCTCTCTGGCCTTTACACATTTCGAGAGCCTACCACTGAACACCCGTCGACCTTGCATCAGAGGTGACGCTCTTACACGACCTAAGGATTGCTGCACACCAATAAAGAGCGAGCGAGGTCAGCACTGAGCACATGACCTTCAGGTTCTCTCGATCGGTGGGATTCTCTGACGCAAAGGACGTGAACGACACGAGTTCCCGAGTCATTAGGGTCTTGTACGGATACTCTGTACCCTGTACAGAATCTCGCGTGGCAAAACTATAGTATTTGACCAATCCGGTCGCCAACTGGATCAATTCAACCTCTACTCTCCACTTACAGAGACCAACGGTCAAGTACGGAGTACGGATACAGAGAATGGAATAGGCAGACGAGTGCCCCCGGTCCGCAACAGACTCGATAGGCTCATCATATAATAGCGGAGCATGGGCATTATTGATCCAACATGCCAAATCACTTCTACCAGGTTGGTGCCAGGGTCCGGGAGAGGCGCAACATGAAATTGCACCAAGTCCTTGACCAGGGTCAGTATTTTTGTAGCCTAGGCCCCTTCCTTAGCCTCACAACATGCCACAGTTCGGAAACGCCTACCCGGCATGCTACCTGACAACCCATTATGAAGCACTTGCTACATGTGACAAAGCGAGTGCGGCTCTTCTTCTCGACTGTTCCAAGATTGAACTCAACACAGCCCCATCTCTTTTGCCAGTTGCCTCTCACGGAGCTGGCTGCCAACTCATCCAGATCACAAAGTCGAGACGACCAAGATACAGGTTTGTGGCAGTAGAGCCGGCCACAAGCCGGTCACACAAAGTGTGATAGAAGAGACCGGGGCTTAGGGGCTTTTTATAAGGCCCCCAAGCTAACACAGCCAGTCTGACATCCAAGCCTTATATATCCTGGTCATCTTCCCGGCCCAGTCCTCGGTTGATGTTCACAATCAACAGTAGTGGCTGCCCCCGAATCATGAAACAAATAGCCCCCAACCATCCCGAGCTAGTCATCTATCTACCAGGTTTCACGCCTAGCCTGAGAATAGCAGGCTAGGTATGGCGTCTAGCAATGTTGTGCTGTTCGCCTGGGGACGACCTTCTTCTCTTTAAAGTGCCAGCATGACCCGTCAGCAGAGAACCATGCTGGTGACTCTTGCCCAAGGTACAGGATGGCATCCAACACAACCGCAGACTATTCGCCGCTCCCGGGCAGAGATGCTGAGAATGCTGAGCAACACTCGCACGAGGCCTTGCCTGACACTGAGATGGGCCCTCCTCATCCAGTGGAAGGGCCACCTTTGACAGAGGTTCCGCCTGCCGCTGTACATGCGGATGACTCGGACGACGAATCGACGAGACGGTCGCAGTCAGGTATGGAAACTCCTCTCTCGCCGTGGTCGATGTTTGACACAAGTACAAGTGGCGGATACCCGTCCGGTCGAGCAACTACACGAGTCTAGGAAGCAGTCTTCTCTCAGCGCCTTGAAACAACGCATGCAGTTCTCTATAAGGCCATCCCTGCATGAATATTCGGGAAAGGACATTTCCCGTCAGGACACAATGACAGAATTTCGGCGGACGAGACAGCGCAATCGCCTCTGGCGCTTGACCATCGGGGAATGGTTCAACACCCTCGTTCTATGCGTCAGCTATTTCGGAATCATCTACGCATATTCCAGGAAACCTACCATTAGTGTTCCTCAGCGGAGAGTCTTCAATGCTCTGACGACTGGTAACTCTCTCTTGCTCGGTGTGAATCTGGCTGCATCACTGCGCAGCTATGCGAAATTAGTGCGTTGGCGGATGCTGGCGGTCTGTTATCGACCGCTGGAAACGTTTGACCTGGTCATGGGCTGCGATAGTCTGATGAATGTGCTCAAACTTCTTTGGAAAGCTCGGGACACCAAGCATAAGTTTCTGCCCTCGAGAACGCAAATCTTGTGCTTTTTGTGGCTTCTCGTCCATATGGCAATCACGATTCTTGTCGGCATCATCGGTCTGAACTACAATCTCGATACATCGCCGGACTATGTCCTCTTGAAGCACGGGAGTGTCAGTATTGTCGACTTGGATGCCCTTTCAACGGGCCACTACCTGATGGACCTCAGCACTGTTCAAAACTGGGGTGTCACGGGTGAAATCACGCAACCTCTGGATATGAGCAGCTCGCGCGAATACCAATCAAGTTATTTCTCCTCCTTTGATGGGCAGACGCTCTACTATTTCCAGGATTCCAACGCGGCCGACTACCAACAGAAGACCGTCTCGACCCGATATATTAGTACATACGCATCCTGCGACGCTTACAAAGTTGTCGAAGGTCAGTACGGGAATTTGTCGTACATTGTGTATGACGACGGCCAAAAAGACGTCAATCAGTCACTCCCTGCTCCCCCTGGTCCAGCAGGTCTCTTGGTGCTGTCCATGTTGAATTCGACCTGTGGTTCACGGTGTGTCGACGTCAGATCCTTTCAGGCCGCGTCGGTGCCAACCAATACGGTTGACGACGACAGCGATACCATTCTCGAAGGACGCTTCTTTCTTTGTAACAACACTGTCTCTCAAGTCGGCGAGGACACTGGCACACTTCCTGCAGATTATTCCGTTTCCGATCTGACGGCGCGGATGCTCGCTGGAGCAATCGGCTGGAGCGACAATCCGCCCGTTCTCGGCGGCATAGCACTGTCGAACACGTACACCAACTTCTCCAACTATGGGTTCACGACCATACCCAGCAAATCGGACATGGCCAATGCGATTTCTTCGTTTTCTATGGGAGCCATTGCGATTATGGATAGCTCGAATGCCATGACGCGGAAAAATGTGACTGACGGGGAAACGCCCATCGCTGCTCAGGTGCTCCGTGTACACTGGAGTTACGCCGGGGCGATTCTGGCCGTCATCCCCTTCATCCATTTCTGGACCCTCATGGCCGTCATCGTTTGGGCAAACAAGGCCATCATCAAAGACGACACCCCGCTCGCCATTGCAAAGCTCTACTTCACCTTTCTCTCACAGTTGGGCGATCGTGGATGCCTGCTACGGGGGGAGCAGATCGTCCAAACACTCCACAACCCGCAGGTGGTCTACGGTTGGAGGACCAGCCTCGAACATGATGGCGCAATGCATGTGGACATTTTCCAGAAAGATCGAGACGGTCCAAGGGCCTCAGGCCCGTTTGTGGAAGGATGGTACGATGGGAAGAGCAAGACGAGTAAACCCGTCCGGTCTGAGGCGGGCCTCGGACAGAGGAGAAGATATCGCGACATTGACGCAGCCGATTATTTCTGAGCCAGCTTGAACCACTTCCGAGTGACCTTGGTACACGAATGCGCTGGACAGTTTCCTCAACCTGGAGTGGACTATTATGGCCTCGAGGAGATAAGATTTTCCCGTGGCCCTCGCCGCCGTTTGTGAAATTGGAAATATAACCCGCACACGCCGTATCTTGCTATCACACTTTCCCCTTCTTCGACCTGCTTCGAATGCTCTCTCCTTGGTCAGTCTAGACATCATTGATCCACCCGCAATCGTCGCCAAAGGTAGTCGCTTCTCCCACTTCCGCTCCCGCTCTCCCTCCTGCTGCGACTCGCTCACTGCCCTCGTGAGGCATGACCATGGTCGAGCGATCCTTCCTGGATTTTGAGTTTTCGGTTTGTTTGCAATTCAAAGGAACATACTCGTCTTCAGCCGGGGTATACGAGATTCTTACCTCGAATTTGCGGTGTGAGCGCCAGTCCGCTCAGCCAGTCCGTCCGCTTGGTTCGTCATCTAGTTTGACGTCGAAGTTGGTCCTGTGAAGGTATTCGCCGAGATACTTGCAGTACTGTGTGCCCAGTCAGATCCCCATCACTTAGTTGTCGCGAGCTGATGTATTGAGACACGGTTTGGAAGGCAGGTTTAGGTCCGGCCGGTGTCTCTGCATCGGGGCGGAGATTTGATCCAATACTCACTTCAGATAGAGCCTGGTCGGTCCTCTCCCTCTTGTCGGACGATGCTCCGCTCTGCACACACTCCGTTCGTTCAGACGTTGACCCCGACCTTGCTGGAGACGTTTTGGCCGGGTTTCGAGGGTTAGTCATGATGTATGATATATGGTATTCACGAAACCCGAAGAGGGAGGCTCGCGCAAATCGGTTTGATAGTAAGTGTCCGGGCGGGATCTCACGCCGCCTGTGGGTTTCTTTTCCGGCCGGCAAGGTACTGTAGGCGAAAGGAGAGCGACGTTCTCGAACAGCTCGCTCAGGCGTCCGCAGCAACGGGGGAGGTGTAGGATTTATGATCCAGACCTCTGGTCAAGTCATGCCTGAAGGCGAAGGTGCATAATCGGTTGAACCACACTGTCAAGATGATCGCAAGCATCGACCATTCATTTTCATTCCTTCACAGAGCACGACACAATAGCAACCTCCTCAGTGCCGATGGCAAGGTCCCGATCGCAACCGGCTGACACCTAGGTGACACCTACCTGTACGGCCAGATAGCCATCAATGAGCGCGGGTTGCACAAATACCCAAATAGGTCGGAGGCGTAACTTCTCTCACTTTCGACACTTGCGGTAAGGCCTAAGGAGCCGAGGTCGTAGCTGCATGCACCGCGTGACTTGGGAGGCGGAGAGGCCTGGAGTCTTTTTCCATGAGCAGAGGAAGCTTAAGGCTCGGTTCGTGAAGTTGACGGGTCGACCCCTAAGGGCTAAGGAGGCCCCTAAGCTCTATGGGCTCAGTCTATTCTTACCGAGGCAGGTGTACACACAAGCACCAAACAAGCACCTAAGAATAAGCGGTCGAGTCTATGTACCTAAGGGTCCTAAGGCCCCTAAGCCTCTTGGCCCGGTAGCTGCACCTAAGCTTTAGGAGGCTCCCGCTTAGGCGCTACGGAGTACCTAAGGAGTAGAGTCCAAACTTATAAATGACGACCGAACCGATGATACACAGACACTGAGATCTAAGGGTTAAGTATCGAATCATGTTTGGTGAATCAAGTACCAGGAGGGTGTGAAGGAGGGACGAGCGAGGAGGGAGGGAAGTGTCGCTAATTCTAGCATAGGGTTAGGGTTAGGGTTAGGTCCCTGCCCGAGCTACTACTGGAGCAGCGCCAGATGTATCCGTACTCCGTACTCCGCACTCTGTACTCTGTAGATGAAGATTCGACGCAACTTTCCCACCGAGTAGTGAACAACACGTCCGCGAACTGACGTTGGTTTTGGTTTTGGTTCAGTACATACTCCGTACATGGCCATTGCTTGCATACTGTATTTGATGAGACCACACCTGTGAATCGTCCGATAGACCAGACCTCCTTCTCTTCTCAGACCTTCCTAGTCACCGGGCAGGTACTGTAGATTACAACCGCAGTCCCAGTCTGATCCTCCAGCTCCGACATCATCGATCTCGATCTCGGTCTCGCTCCGTTCCCTCCTTCCTGACCACCGCGGCCCAAAGCTGGTCAAGCATCCGGCTATCCATAACAAGCTTGAAGCGCTGGCTCCAGTGCTGAAACGATGCAACTGCGATGCGCCTAGCCCATGTGCATATCCCGCACCTGATACCCTACGCACACTCGCTGCGCTTGCAGAATGCGCTCGTGGAAAGACAATTTGCGCATAAGGACTGGCTCCGCCGCGCTGCCCAAAGAGGAGGGGAACCAACCTCGACTTCCGAACCTGAGAAGAGCAATCATGTCGTCCACAGCGACGCAGAGGCATACAAGAACGGGAGAACCGAGCATCACAGCACCGGCACCGGGCTGAGGTCGAGCTCGAGCTCGAGCGGACATTCTCCCGACACAGACAGACGTCCAATCGCAGATGGAGATCCAAGTCGAAATCTAAATCCCAATCCCAGGAACGGTAACAGGTCACACACGTCCGACCGTGTCAGCATTACTGGGCCCGGCTCTGCTCCCAACAACCTTACATCAAGCTGGTTCGACCTTGAATCCTCACCCCCAGATCCAACCCTGCTAACATTCTCCACCTTGCCAACCTACACCGTCGGCCGGCGTCATCTACTCGCGAACCCGATCTCCTCTGAACAACAAGCCTTCCTGACTGCCAACGGTCGCGCCACGTTCCACGCCTCGCCGCGGGGGGGCCTCCTGACCTACCACGCCCCAGGCCAGTTGACGGGGTATATTGTGGTAGATCTGCGGCGCCATGGCATCACCGCGCGGTGCTGGGTGAGACTGCTCGAAGAGAGCGTGATCCGGACCTGTGCGGCGTGGGGCGTGCCAACGACGCGGACGGACGACCCGGGTGTTTGGATCAAAGATCAACAGCCCTCGCAAGAATTACCAGTCGCGGCTCATCCTCTGAGCGACCGCAAAATCTGCGCCATTGGGGTCCAAGTCTCACGCGGCGTCACTGCACACGGAATTGGCTTGAATGTGTTCGACGCCGCGTTGCCAACATCGACGGCCAATGCCTACGACTTCACTCCAGCGCAGAAAATGTCGGGCTCCTACTCGCCGTTATCGAAAGGGTATTTGTCCTGGGGATTCAGCCGCATCGTGGCGTGCGGGCTCGAAGGGAAGAGCGTGACGTGGCTGACGCGAGAACGAGGACGTGATGTTAGGCCACAGCAGAGTTACGGACCTGGATCTGCACCTGAACCCAACCATCGTGAAGGTCCCAGTCACTCTCAAAATCAAAGTCACGGCAGGATGATGGAGTCAGGGTCCTCTGAGACCCCGATCCAACTGGAGAGCGTAGGAGAGGTCTTTGCCCAGGAACTCTGCCACGGCTTGAATTCAATGCGAGGAGCCGGCAAAGAGAGCGTGGACGGCGTGTATCGGGTCCAAGAGGCGGACGTTCTATCTTGGGAGAGGAAACCTTGACTCCCTTAGAGACGGATGTCGCCTCACAAGAGTTAGAGATGATGTCGGCCTCTCGAGAGAATGTCTTGGACGTTCTATCTTGGGAGAGGAAACCTTGACAACCCGTCAGAGATGGACGTCGCTCTCGAGAGAAAGCAATTTGTCAGGATGGACGTCGCTCTCGAGAGAAAGTCTTAGACGAGAGAAAGTCTTGACGAGAGAAAGTCTTGACGAAAGAAAGTCTTGACGAAAGAAAGTCTTGACGAAAGAAAGTCTTAGACGGAAATGAATGCATTCATCCCACTGTTGCCAGAGTATGACAAGGCGACGCTGCCACCCAAGGTAGGTAGTATAGTACCAATGGAGTTTGAACCCACTCATCCTTGGTTCTTGTCTTCTTCTCTTCTTCACCTCCCTTCTGCCTCACCCACCCCCAAGGCGATGCCAGCACCCAAGGTAGTATAGTACCAATGGTGTTTGAACCAATGGTGTTTGAACCCATTCATCCTTGGCTCTTGTCTTCTTCTCTTGTCTTCTTCTCTTGTCTTCTTCTCTTGTCTTCTTCTCTTGTCTTCTTCTCTTGTCTTCTTCTCTTGTCTTCTTCTCT